>NW_022436979.1:20263706-20264268 GCF_009761245.1 Sapajus apella | reverse complement strand
AAAAAAAAAAAAAAAAAAAAAAATGTGTATTTGAAGTTCTTGAAAACCACTAGATAAGAGCATCTTCTGTCCCAAAAACATTCTTTTTAGCCATATTAAATAAACTCTTCTGTAAAGTTCTCTTTTCAAAAGTTTGGATCAATAATTGGCAATTTCAATTAAGCTTTACCTATTGAGGGGCTTGTCCTTAGTTAACACTTGGGTTGATCAAGGTCATCCTTCCAGAGCCATGCATAGATCACTGTAGATGACCTATCATTATAGTGAGATTACTAGTCTAACCACAAAACAGATGGTATTTTCATTGGTTTTAATCTAAATTCGTATTGTTGCCCTCAGAGCTTGTTATCCACATGAATGGCACCTACAACCTGCTAGTCTATGGGGTTTCTGTAAGCTCTACCAGAAAAGCATTTTCTGAACAATACTGACATGGAAATCCAGAGTAGATCCCCTCAAGATGTGCAGTGAGAACCACATTGGGAAAGATAGATTTTAAAGCATAAAGATCTGGGGTGTGTGTGTGTGTGTGTGTGTGTGTGTGTGTGTGTGTGTGTGTGTG
>NW_022436979.1:20253460-20263696 GCF_009761245.1 Sapajus apella | reverse complement strand
GTGTGTGTGTGTGTGTGTGTGTGTGTGTGTGTGTGTGTGTGTGTGTGTGTGTGTGTAGGTCTAGATCTGAACTTATTGGTGAGATGTTTGATAAAAGATATTAAATCTTCAAAATTCTCTTTCTACAAAGAATAAGTACTGATTTCAAAATCATTTCAGTAGTCATCATTACAACCTTTGATAGACCAAACAGAAAACTTAAAACAGTAATTGCAACACCAAAGGCCAACATTAGAAAACTACAGATTAAGCGTTCCTAATCAGAAAATCTAAAATTCAGAATGCTTCAAAATTCATGCCAACATCCGGCCACAAGTGGGAATTTCACATCTGACCTCATGTGATGGGCAGCAGTGAAAACACAGGCGCACAACACACAGCATATTCACAGTTCCCAAGGCGGTCACCGGTCGTTGTACAGTCACCTTAATTAAGCACAGCATAGTAGCTGAAGAGCGGACGCCTGCCAATGTTCGCCGTTGCTGTCGGTCAGCAGCTGATACGGGTGTCCGCGGACGCCACTGTGCTGCTTAGCTGGCCTGCACACATTGTTTTCTGCCTGTATTAATGGTACCTCATATTTGTGACTATTAAGTACTCACGTGTGAGTAAGCATAATGGAGTGATTGCTTATCGGTAGCATATAAATCCAGTCACCAATGAGGGTGATAGCCCACAGCCACGGATTATCCACAGGGGTGGCTCAGATAGTCGTATTTTTGCTTGCTCATGGCTCAATGTACTCCAACTTGGTTTCATTCACAACACTATTTGAAATATTGTTTAAAATGACTTTCAGTCTATGTATTCAAGGTGTATTTAAAACGTAAATGAATATTGTGTTTGGACTTGGATTCTATCCCCTAGATATCTTATTATGTATATGCAAAGTATTCCCAAATCAAAACATCCAAAACACTTCTGATTCCTGACACTTCAAAGGATACTTAATCTGTACATATAACTAATACCAAGAAAACAGAAAAACGTTAACCAATTACAGGCAAGTTTTAAAATGTCAGTTGAACACTGCCACTTACTAGCTGTAAGACCTTGAGTACATTTCTTACCTGTGCCACATCATATTTTCTCGTTTGAAAAACTTGGCTAACCATTAACTGCCCAGCCTAGAATGTGTTTCACGGTGAGCAACGTGTGGGTGCTGTTGTTACGTCATCATTTCATCCTCTGGGCCATGCAGATATTTAACTATGGCAACTCAGCATCCAGACTGTTAGAATGACGCCAACGTGGACGCAGAGGGTAGTTATCATTTTAACTTCCATCTCAGGTGTTCTACTCGTCCTGGAAAGTGCTGACTGACTTTGATATAAAAAATAGTTTTGGTTTCCACAGACTCGACAAAGTCTGGAGGAAATAAAGGCACGCACGTTTGCGTACCTGCCATCTTCCACACCAAGGTGAAATCAGAGGACACTTAGGCGTCACAGGCAGTAAGTGAGAAGCTGCGCTGATGGGATGCCAAAGCCAAGCCCGTTCAGGGTAAGTACAGCAACGTGACCTTTTCACAGTGACTGTGGCTCCAGAGCCGGGCCAACCAGACGGTGGGGTTCAGAACCAAATTAAGTTTGAATCTCATTTTCTCCACCTGGATAACGGGATGTTGAGGAAGAAGCTTCAACAAGCCACTTTTCTTCTTACAAACCATATCCCGTCACTGTCACCCTTGAAGGGCTGCCCGGAGGAACAAATTAAATTGACACCAGTGAAGGGGCCAGCAGGAGGCTCCGCACACCCTGGAGCTCTTTAATATTGGTTAGTTTTACCTTTTTCCCATAGAAATGTTTGTGGACGACTTGCAAGTTCATAATAACTCATTTCCAAAAAAGGTGAGGTGAAACTCTAGGGAGTAAAAGAGAGCAGTTGGGCCTCGGGGACATGCCCATTTGGCAAGACTCTTCGATAGTTAGGGAGGAAATTAAAATTCCATATTTAGCAGACTGACAGTAAAGGAAGACAAAGGTATTGAGCAGCCCTCGGAATGTGTTGTAGCTCCCTCGTTCCCTACTAAATTCATTACTAAGGACAACAGAACTGTTTTGTTCACTCGCACTAATGGTGAAGGCCCCCACTGCAAATTACTGAATATCTCAGATCAGCCACTACGTAAAAACGTACCATAAAAAAGACACAACTGTGCTGAGACGTAAGAAGCAACAAGCTTGTTCTGCAGCTGCATCTGCATTTCTGCTATTTGGGGCAATTCTTTATTCCATATGTGTGAATCTCTTCTACACATGGAGGTAACATCAGGTGCCTCAACATCTCCGTATCTGACTGGAATCACTGCTTCAACACGGAATAGGTCAACTAGGGAATTTGAATGGCAGCTGATTTATATTAGCATATTCCAATTCATATTTTAACTATTATCTTCTCATTTGTCTTTTAAGTTTCGATGATTTCTCAAAATCACAAAACCACAATTACCACGAAGGTCAAGTGAGTTCACCAAGCAATCTAGTGTCCGTGACATTGTTAATCGGTTCTCACGGACTGTATGTTCAATCAGCAATAACAGCAACGGCTGAGGCAACCATGTGAAAACCTGCCGTGTCTGTGAAAATGGCTGTAATAAGTAGTTCTGGTGTCTTCAGTGTGTTCCGTTTTATGTGGAAAGACATCCACCATCCAGCAGACCAAGGGTGTTAATGAGAGTCAGAAATGAAAGCCAAGTGTGCACAGAAAAGGAAACCATTAATCTAGAACACAGAGCCCCTCACACACTAACGAGGTTACAAGAGAAACACCTTATCCATGTCCGATCCACTAATGTTATCTTATTTGATAACTTATTCTTGAAGAGAGAGTCCCAAATTCAATTTATATCTCGCATTCCAAGTAAATAAGAAAACGCTGACAAACCTCTCTCTGCAAATGCCCACAATTTCATGTTCCCTTTGGTCATATTAGAGAAAAGGCAGGGCAGAGAATGATGTTTTGTTCTGCTGTGAGGCTGTATGAACAGAAAGCTTGTTTCTGAACTACTCCAGGAGATCAGCTATGTCAATGAGACAGGTATGACAGGAAAAAAATCACCTTTGGAGAAAACGAAAAGGTATTCAAAGGAAAAGAGAGATTTCAAAAAACTATTCTTAGTTGAGCAATTATTACCTAAACATCGTATGTCGTTGCCCAGTTTGGAATACAAGGAACAACTGCAAGGAGAGAGCTCACTACAGCTGAAGCCACAGACTCCACACCCTTGGTGGTGTCTGTGGGCGTGCCTGTAGTTCAGTGGCAGACAGGACGTTACTAGCTGTTGGCGCTGGCCACAGCCAAGGGGCTGGAGAGCGGGGATGCTCGCCTCTTCTTCACTTTCTAAAACTACTTCCTGACGTGGTACCTTGTGCAAGCTGAGCATCGAATATCATACTTAATACAAGGATTTTGATTTTAAAATGTATACTGTAGAGCTCTCTTCAAATTGCAACACAAAATATCATGACTTTGGAGTTTTGCCTTTGGTTGCAGCCTTGAAGTTTATACCCACCAATCCTTGTTAAGAATAGGGTTAGAATTCATCCATTCATCCATATAACTCTCTGCATATTCTAAATTTTACCTTCAGGTCAAGCCTGACCGTTTGAATAATGTATGTTTATAGTTTCTGTAGCCTATTGTAAAAACACTCACAAAGCTTAATTCTGGCAATGACTTATACTGAGAGACGTGATCCATTGAGAGCAAGGTGGGACGTGCACTTATCCATTCTCGTGATGGTGTTGAAGGCATCACCTAGTCCATCACCAGGGATCACTTCCAGGAAATTGATGGGAAACATCATTTTCCAGCTCCAAAATGAAGGAAAGCTCCGATTCTCCTAACAGCTCAGTGGCGTCTGTCTGTGGGCACTGATTCTGGTGCATGGCAGTGTCTCCCTTTGCTTTAGCTCTGTAGAGAGAGCCAGGCCTAGAGGTCAGATTTGGACTTGCTTCTGGCAATGGTGTACCCACCACACTACACCAATGTAAGCTTCAATGTGCTAGTTTTATTCCTGACAGTGCTTGGTATCTATTGCAGCATCACAAATTACTCGAAACGTGAGGGCTTCAAAGTCACCACCATTTATCACCTCACAGTTTCTGTGGGTGCGGCTTAGCCCGGGCCTCAGCCCAAGGTATCTCACAAGGCCATATTCAAACTTCGGTCTGGTCTGTGTTCTCATCTGCAGCCTCGGCAAAGGGAAGATTGGTTTCCAAGCTCATTCATGCAGCCTTTGACAGGAGTCAGCGTTTCCCGAGCTGTTGGGCTGGGGTCCTGTGATTACGATTTTTAGACAGGGTCTCCTTCAGGCCTCTGCCTAATAAGCCTTTCCCTGGGTCAGCTCCCAACATGGCAGACTGAACAGGCAAGCGAAAAGCACTGCAGAGTGGGCAGGGTGCAAATGGCTGACTTTGGGTAGCCTGATCTTGGCATGACATTCCAACATCCCATCCCATCACTAAAAAGAAGTCTTCCTTTTTTTCAGATACAGCGGGTACATGTGTAGGTTTTTAATGTGGATATAGTGCTTGGTACTGAGGTTTGGGCTTCAACTAAACCTGACACCCAAATAGTGAACACAGTACCCAAGGGGTAGTTTTTCCACCCTTGCCCCTCTGTCTGCCGCTTTGTGGAGCCCCTGTTTACTGTTCCCGTCTTTGTGTCTGTGTGTACCCCGTGTTCATTTAGCTCCCACTTATACATGAGAACACGTGGTATTGCGTGTTCTGTTTCTGCATTAATTAACATAGCATAATGGCCCCCAGCTGCATCCGTATTATAGCAAAGGATGTTATAATTTTATTCATTGTTATGCCTCTGTAGTATTCTATGGTGTATATGTAATGCATATCTTTATCCAATTTGCTTTTTTTTTTTTTTTTTTGAGACAGAGTCTCTCTGTCACCCAGGCTGGAGTGCTGGAGTGCCCGGGTTCAAGCAATTCTCCTGCCTCGGCCTCCCGAATAGCTGGGATTACAGATGTGCACCACCACTCCTGGCTAACTTTTGTATTTTTCGTAGAAATGGGGTTTCACCACGTTGGCCAGGCTGGTCTCAAACTCCTGACCTCAAGTGGTCCACCCACCTCTGCCTCCCAAAGTCCTGGGATTATAGTCATAAGCCAACACCCATGGCTCTAATTGGTTTTTATTTTTATTTTTTTGAGATGGAGTCTCACACTGTCCCCCAGGCTGAAGTGCAATGCCATGGTCTCTGCTCACTGCAACCTCTGCCTCCCAGGTTCAAGTTGTTCTCCTGCTTCAGCCTGCTAAACAGCTGGGACTACAGGCGTGTACTGCCATACCCGGCTAATTTTTGTATTTTTAGTAGAGACTGGGGGGTTCACCCTGTTGGCCAGGCTGGTCTCTAACTCCTGACCTCAAGTGATCTGCCTGCCTTGGCCTCCCAAAGTGCTGGGCTTACAGGTGTGAGCCACGGTGCCCGGCCCCCAATTTACTTTTGACAGGCATCTAGGTTTATTTCATGTCTTTGTTATTGTGAATAGCACTGTGAGGTAAGCACAGGAGTACAGATGTCTTTTTGGTTGAATGCTTTATTTTGGGGAGGCGGGAAGCATATACCCAGTAATAGAATTGGTGGGTCAAATGATAATTCTCTATTTCATCTTTGAGAAAACTCCAAACTGCTTCCCACGGAGGCTAAAGCTAGTTTACATTCCCACCACCAGCATATAAGCCTTCCTTTTTCCGTCCAACCTCACCAACATCCGTTGTTTTTTGACATGTTAATAACAGCCATTCTGACTGGTGTGAGATACCTCATTGTGGTTTTGGTTTGCATTTCTTTGATGATTAGTGATGTTGGGCATTTTTCAAATATATTTTGGCCACTTTTCAGTCTTCTTTTGAGAAGTGTCTGTTCATGTCCTTTGCTCACTTTTTAATGAGGTTGTTTGTTTTCTCTTGCTGATTTAAGTTCCTTATACATTCTGGATACTAGTCCTTTGTCAGGTGCATAGCTTACAAATGTTTTCTCCCACTCTGTCGACTGTATATTTACTCTGTGCATGGATTCTTTTGCTATGCAGTATCTCTTTAATTTAATTAGGCTTCCTTTATGAATTTTTTTTGTCATGTTTGCTTTTCAGGGCTTAGTCATAAATATTTTGCCTAGATCAGTGTCCAGAAGAATATTTACTAGGTTTCTTCCCAGGATTTTTATAGTTTGAGGTCTTACACTGAAGTCTTCATTTCATTTTGAGTTAATTTTTATATGTGCTGAGAGGTAGGAGTCATTTTCTTCTTCAGCATACGGCTGGTCAGTTTTCCCAGCACCATTGATTGAATAGGGTATCCTTTCCCTATGGCTCACTTTTGTCTACTTTGTCAAAGATCAGTTAGTTGTAGGTGTGTGGCTTTATTTCTAGGATCTCTCTTCTGTTCCATTGATTTATGTATCTATTTCTGTACCAGTACCATGCTGCTTGGGTTAGTATAGCCTTATAGTATAGTTTGAAGTGCAGTAATGTGATGCCTCTGGCTTTGTTCTTTTTGCTTAAAATTCCTTTGGTTATTTGGGCTCTTTTTTGGATCCATATAAATTTTAGAATCATTTTTTTTCTAATTCTGCAAAGGATGATGTTGGTATTTGATAGGAATTCCACTGAATCTGTAGATTGCTTTAGGCAGTATGGCCAGTTTAACAACATTGATTCTTCCAGTCCATGAACATGGAAGTTTTTCCCTTTGTCTGTGTCATCTACATATCCTTCAGTAGTGTTTTGTAGTTGTAGATGTATTTCTAGATATTGTGTGTGTGTGTGTGTGTGTGTGTGTGTGTGTGTGTGTGTCTATTGTGAATGAGACTGTATTCTTGATTTGGTTCTCAGCTTGAACATTTTTGGTCTATGGAAAGTGTTATTTGTGCCAGTCAGAATGTCGATTATTAAAAAGTCAAGAAACAACAGATGCTAGTGAGGTTGCAGGAATAGGAATGCTTTTATACTGTTGGTTGGAATGTAAATTAGTTCAATCATTGTGGAAGACAGTGTGGCAATTCCTCAAAGATCTAGAAGCAGATATACCAGTTGATCCAGCAATCCCATTACTGGGTGTATGCCCAAAGGAATAAAAATCATTCTATTGTAAAGATACATGCACGATCATGTTCATTGCAGCATTATTCACAATAACAAAGACATGGAATCAACCCAAATGCCCTTTAATGATAGATGAGATAAAGTAAATGTGGTACATATATACCATGGAATACTATGCAGCCATAAAAAGGAATGAAATCATGTCCTTTGCAGAGACATAGATGGAGTTAGGGGCCATTATCCTCAGCAAACTAACACAGGGACAGAAATCCAAATGCCGCATGTTCTCTCTCATAAGTTGGAGCTGAACAATGAGAACACATGGACACATGAGAACAACTCACACTGGGGCTTGTTGGTGCATGTGGGGAGGGAGAGCATCGGGAAGAATAGCTAATGGATACAGGACTTAATACCTAGGTGATGGGTTGGTCTGTCCAGAAAAACACTATGGCACATGTTTACCTATGTAACAAACCTGCACATGTACGCGGGAACTGAAAACAAATGTTGAAGAGAAGAAAAAAAGACTAAAAAAAAAAAAAAAAAGAAATGCGATGAGTTCCCTGCATCTATTGAGATGATCATGTGGCTTTTGTTTTTAATTCTGTTTATGTGATGAATCACAGTTTTTGATTCACTACTCTGTTCTGTAGAAGAAAGTCCATTGGTCCAGCTTATGTACAAGGGGAGGAAATCTCTCAATGACATGAATACCAAGAGGTAGGATCATTAGGGCCACTTTAGAAGCTGTCTGCTTTATTTCCTTATAAACACTTCCTACTTTCCTATGCCCTCAATTATTTTTATCCTTTGTATTATACCTATGTTCATGATTTTATCTAAAATACATAAATATATCTCATGGTAACACATGGTATGTGTTTAATAAATGTCCTTTGTGTTAGATTGAACAGCCTTTACTATTCACTTATTGACTGCATTAATACTTTGTCAATTCATTCGCTATGGATGTAGATTTGTTTTGAGCCCAAAAGTGAGTGTAGAAAGTGAGTGTAGATAGAATGTAAAATTCTAATGATCATCCACTCAATCCTTTAAGAATGACTTATCCAGTGTCCACTATTTGTTAGGAACTTTTCTAGCATAAGACATTTTGATCCTAAGGGATATAGTATTTTGATCCTGAGGGATAGATAAACTCTTCTCAGGAGGAGTTTAGAGCTCACGATGCAGGAGAATATCGGAGATTGAAGGAGGCGGTATGTCACACACAGAAATCGGTCATACTTCTGAATGAAAGAGCTGATGGTGTGTTATATTTTATCACGAAATTAGTGTGCATTTCAAAATGTGTACTGCATCAAAAAAGTGCTTATCCTAATGATCCTGCTGTCAAAACCTGCACGTGAGGTAGACGGAGCAGAATGACCTTGCCAGAGTGTCACAGATATATCAACCATGATCCGGAGTCCAAGAAGAACTGAAGGTTAAAACGTAAAACTGGAAGGTTCCTCTTGGACTCCGGATCACGGCTGGTGGAAGCTTACAATTGTTGAACTGTATTTTGTTAACTGACGGCACACAAATTTATCAAAATGGTAGATTTACTAATTCGGCAGATTTACTAAAGTACAACAAACACATTGTAAGTACAAAAGTTTATATTTCTCTTACCTAGAGAAGCTCAAAACTCTGAGGAGGGAAAAGGAATTATTCAGATGGTATGATTCCACACCTTCATTCTGAATTTTAGAAAACTAGAATTCAGATAAGTAGAAAGGTATAAGTAGAAGGTCACTTACCTTATCAGTAGTGGCAGCACGAAGGCTACCAGTCATACCTCAGGGACCCTGTCTCAGGATGACTGCTGGTATACCACAGCACCGCATTCTGAAAAGAAATTAAATACGTCGGATCGGTCTTGAGACGCATACATTGTTTGTTGTCCTTACTTTTTAAATGCCTAACAAGAAGCACGTTTCCAAGTTATTCTTAGGATAACTTCAGTGTTCAAGTAAGTCTTGGAAAAATCCAAGGTGAGCAAGTTTAAATAGATTTCGTGTTGTAAGATTTCTCTGAGCTTATACTATGCTGTGTTCAATGTGAATTTCACTCACTGTTTAAATAATTATTAATATGAACTACATTTTTTAATATCAAATCATCTTTGCAAACCTAAGAAAAATCCAACTTTGTCTTGGTGTTTTCTCTTAACACATATTTCATTTGATTTTGCTTTTCTTCAAGGATTTTTGCGTGAGTGAAATTGACCTGCAATTTTTTTTTCTTTCATGTATCTTCTTTGGCTTTTTACATCAGGGTTTCTGCTTCTCTTGTAGAACAGGTCGGTCACCCCGTCTGCTCTAACCAGTAAAAGAATTTTTAAATTCCAAAAAAGTATATACTTTATTTTGAACACTTGAGAGAACTCATCTATACAGCCATCTGGTTCTGCTGTTTTATTTGAAGGAAGATTTGAACCAGTAATTTAATTTCTTTAATAGTTACAGAACAATTTGAGCCTTTTATTTCTGTTTGAATCATTTCTATAAGCAATATTTTTCCTAGAATTTGTTTATTTCAATAACGTAGTTCTTGGCAGTGTTTTCGTCGTCTTTTTGATTTCTGTGTGTGGTGTGGGCCCCTTTCATTCACAACATTACGTATTCGTGTCTTCCTTCTTCTCTTGATCGCAATGGTCAGGATTCATCTATTTTCCGAGATTTTTATTTTGATGTTTTCCAGGGCTGGATCCTGGGACCCCTCATCCGACCTCTGAGCCTCTCTCACATTCCTTTTGTTGGATGATCCCCAGCCTCTCTCTGGATTGGCAACCTTGGCATCCTGCTGAGCCCCAGCCTCACTCTCCCTGAGTTTTGATCTCCCTCTTCTCCAAAGAGCTGCTTCCCACCACTGTAGCATCGTGCCCTCCTAAAGTCCTCTTGCTCTGAGGAGACAGTTCCACGGTATGTGATCAAACTTAG
Source organism: Sapajus apella (assembly GCF_009761245.1). Lineage (NCBI taxonomy): Eukaryota > Metazoa > Chordata > Mammalia > Primates > Cebidae > Sapajus > Sapajus apella. The sequence continues at coordinate 20,253,682 of NW_022436979.1, read as the reverse complement.
CAAAACTTTAAGTCCACCCTAGTGCTGGCCCTTTAAGCCAATCTCGTCTTAATCAGAAAATATATACTCAGGGTTGAGGGGAGGGGAGCAAGTTGCTGAGTCCCAGACACTGCATCCTGTCTCTTCTGGACTCCTCTGCACCTCAGCCCCTAGCCCTGCCCCTGAGCACGGATTGTGTGCGATGCCATCACCGCCCTGACCAGCTCAGCCCCTAGCCCTGCC
>NW_022436979.1:20229609-20253450 GCF_009761245.1 Sapajus apella | reverse complement strand
CCCCTGAGCGCGGATTCTGTGCGATGCCATCACCGCCCTGACCAGCTTTCAGCCTCTTCCCTGTCCTCCCTTATCTCACATTCAGGCTGGCGGCCCTGGCACCGTCCGTCTTGAAACTGACCGTTCCGTTTCCTTTTTCTGTTTCGCTCTCTGAACCAGCTGCTCTCCAAGGGGTATGAACCACCGGGACAGGGAGAAGACAGGTCCAGGGAGAATGTGGAAAATGGACAGACACTGAAGGCGGATGCCTGGAAAGAGCTCCAACTGAAGATGGAAAGTCTGAAGCTTGCGGATTGACAGCACTTTATCCTCAGCGTCAATTACCCTTCGGAAAATTTAACAGCTCTAAGATCTGCACCTAAAATTAGGTTGAATAATTTCAGGACAAAAATACATATCACTTAAATGAAACATCTTTTTCATTTGTATTAAATATATTTTAAACTGACGTGTTTTTCTGCATCAGGCACATTCTACCTCATCTATGACATCGTTCTCACATAACACCTTAGAAATACGTGAAACTGCACTGCCTCGGGCGTGGAGAAATGGCTCTGTGTCTGTCTGCCTGACATCCCTTACAGTTTTCCACAGCCGGCACCTCCTCTCAAATGGCTTAGTACCCATCTGATAACAAAAGTCAGGCTGCTGGCTTTCTTGCCCTTGACAAGATTTTGTCAAGTGCTGGTAGCCAACCAAATAGGAAAATCCCATAACTAAAGTGACTGTGACAGCATATTCCATAATTTTTCCTTTCTTCATTAATTGGCAAAGAATCTGTTCAGTCAAAATCTAGGAAAGAAAATTCTCTAATTCTTTTAAACTGTTTAACAAAAGTTCTGTCATTTTTAATCTCTTATGTGGGGAGCCATGCTAGAGGGGATAAACAGATACTCTCCCTGAAGGAAACTGGTATCAAATGAACCTAAAAAGTCATCTTTGATTTGGTAACAATCATTTGCTTAATCATATTCCCATCTTCAGGCTCTTTGAATTTTTCTGAGACGAGATTACAATGGCGGAGTACAGAAGGCGTTCTTTGTTCCTCGAATGAAGGGCTCCTCCGCTGCCCGGCCTCTCCCTCTCATTTGTTCTGTCTAACAATCTGAAAGTTAATATGCTTAACAGGCTTTGTCTCCGAAGAGCTTCATTTCTTTTTAGTGAGGGAAGTTATGGCCTTGGAATTGTCTCTTCATGCACTCCACCGTTTGACAGCAGTGAGCCTTTATTTATGAAAGAAGTTTAATTAATGCCCTTGGATAAACTGTTAACCTTTGAAATGGTTTCCTGATGCATGGAGGTCCTTTCTCTTCTGCCAGGAATCGATTTTGGAAATGGCCCTGCCTCTTCGTAACTTACGATTCAGAGAGAGGAAGAGACCATGAAGACTGGAGCACGGACAAGCGTGCTGTGAAGTGTGTTGGTGAAGGGTTTGCGTCAGCACCTCGGACATACAGGTCGGTGAAAATGTGTGGAATCAACTTTAAAGAGAAGATGATGATTGTACAAAGAGATTACGGTCTCCTGTCATTAAAACAGAACCGGAACACTGCAAATATAAGGCCGTTCTCACATAAACTAAAGCAAGGCTCTCAAATTTCTAGTAAGGAAATACAGATGAAAAAGCAGCATGGCGTACACAATGGGTACACGGAGAAGGGAAGAAAGTACACTACTTTTAGTCTAGTACATTTTATTATATTTTCCTGGCATGGTTCCCAGAGACCTTGTCAAGCAAAAGAATGCCAAAGAGTTGTTCTTCAGAGCCTTAGCTCTTACTAATGCAGGCCTCTTTCAGTGTAAAGGTGTTCACTGGGACAGATGTTTTAAGTTAAATGTTATTTTGGAAAAGTGATTTTTCCAAAGTAGAAACAATGTCTTGGGGCAAAGCGTGTGTGGGACGTGTGGCAGAGGCTTCACATTTGTGTTGACCTGTTCCAACAGTATCTCTTGGTAAAGTTAAATCACCATGGCCCCAATCTCTTACTATGGCAGTGCCGTCAATGGAGACACCCGTGATTCTGTCATTTCAATCATGCCCCTCAGGGGAAGAATGTATTGGTTTGTTTGCACAGAAAACATAATCTGACATGAAGAAAAATAAACAAAATCATGTTTTTAGTTTTGTTATTAACACTTCAGATTTTAGATCTTCGCTTACACAATCTATTTGTCTGCAGTACGGGTGACACAGATTGCTTATTAAATTAAGAAAGGCCGCCAAGCAATAAAGATTTGAGTAGGATAACAATTTGGAGCCTATTAGACTATAAAATAGCTCCATTTTTCTCACTCAAATTGTGAGTGTTAAGCTGCCCGTCGCCTAATGGGAAGTATCACAGCATTTCCCCCAGACAACCCTGGGGTTTTCAAATTAGTGCCAGGCGGTTGTGCTTGAGGCTGTGCTGTCTGCCCCTATACTTTTAACATCATGGCGCAGCTGGGTGACAGGCTCGCCCTGCAGAGGATGCTGAGTACTGGCTGAAGAGAGAGACTATTGTTTGGTCCAGACCAGAGCTTCCAGATATATCCCTTCGTCCTCAGGGCACCACGGCACAGCCATCCTAGGGATGGGGCCACTCCTCCATCAGAGAAGCTCCACCCAGTAGGATGGCTCCCCTGGCCTTCATTTTCTTGGCAAGGTCTGATGAAGTGCAGCCCAACGGCAGTGACGGACCAGACACCATAGAACAGAGAGAAAAAGACAGCACTAGTCTTTGTTCCCTTGAGGTCATCCAAAGGAAGATGGAAGACAGAATGTTGTAGGCACTGGCATTTCTGTCACTTGGTGGCACCAATTTCTGGAGGCATCATAGTATTCTAAGCCTGTTTCTGCATTTTATCACTAATGTTCAGAAGCGTAGGAGGCCTGCTGATCACACACTCTAACCCCTGTTTTACTGATTAGAAAATGGAGGACCAGAGAGCACAAGTTATTTTCCCAGTGACACACAGCTTAAGAAATAGCCCATACTCTTTCATAGAGATGGTTACCATGCTGGTCAGGCTGGTCTCGAACTCCTGACCTCAAGTGATCTGCTCTCCTCAGTCTCCCAGAGTGCTGGGATTACAGCCAGAGTGCATCAGATTTTTGATCCCCCATCCCAGAGTTTCTGATTCAGTAGTAGGTGTTGGGTAGAGCCCAAGAATTTACTTCCAACAACTTCCCATATGACACTGAGCCTGCTCACCAGGCCACTGTAACCAGGAACCATCCCACTAAAGAAACATGAATCATAATTTATTACAAAAATATTAGAAATTAAATTTGTTACATGTATTCTACAAATCGTTGAAGAAAACATTAGTCATATTTTATTATTATTGAAAAGAGGGAAAGTGACTGGATTTGATTTTAGTGGAAAGGAACTTTTACTTGAGTGTTCAAATTTGGTCAAAATAGAATATATTTATTCTATGATCCTAAATTATGTTTTTCATAAAAATCATCCATTTTATCCACTTTTACATTTGCATTAGTTTACCCAAAGATACTCCAATAATTATTTTATTTTCTCTGTGTCTCTTACTATTTTTTTCATTGTCATTCATACAAATAAGAATTTAGATAATCTTTTTTCTTTTGGTTATATATTGCATTTGTCCTCATCATATTTACAGGAGTAGTATATGCTATTTCTGTTTTGGGAGTAAATTATTGAAATTTTCCTTGTGTTCCAGTGTATGGCAACATTATATAAATATCTTATGGTGACTTGAAAAGCCGTGCAATTTACAGGGATTTATGTTTTGTATTTGAATTGTTGAGTTAATGGAGCATTAAAATCCCCTATAAATCCCACGTAGCTTTTAAAATCCTAAGTGATGCTCTATGATGAGCTAAAATGTGTGTTAAAGTCTCCTAACCAAATAAATAAATGATAAATGGATAAGTTATACTTCTTGTTAAAAAACAAAGTCTACTCTCACACGATTCTCTTGATATTCTTCTATCTTCAAACATTTGTTACCGAAAATAATAAAATTAAAAAGTTGTTAACGCCTAAAGACAAAGATAAAACACAAAAGAGCAGATAGGAAACCCAAATATTTGGAGGACGAAGAGCAGCTGAGGCGCTGAAATGCGTCTAAGCAGAGCAGGGTCAGTTACACCCCATGGCCTGACTCGGCAAATCCAGTGAAGCAGGGGCCCCGGAACCCCTAGAGCCCAGAGATGCTCAGGAGCTGGAGGTGCTGGGTGTGGGGGGAGGCAGGATGGAGGTGCGGGGTGTGGGGGGAGGCTGGAGGTGCGGGGTGTGGGGGGAGGCTGGAGGTGCTGGGTGTGGGGGGAGGCAGGCTGGAGGTGCTGGGTGTGGGGGGAGGCAGGCTGGAGGTGTGGGGTGTGGGGGGAGGCTGGAGGTGCTGGGCTTTATCTACAGGATTCACTTGAATGCTTGTCACTAGAGTGGTCACTTCCTGAGCCCCTCACCAGCAAAAGCTTCTCCTCCACCACACCCCAAGCTGCCTCAGGATGCTGGGAACTGTCTTGTGGATAAGTAGATGCTGTAGACTTGGGGACACAGTGCATAGTGGAGAACTGGGGTGAACCATGTGTAGAAAACTGGGACTCAGTGAAATATGGAAAGGAACTGTGGGATTCTCAACTTTCTCTTGTTGAGTCCACTAGACACTGACATTTGGAGGTGCCCAGTGGAAAACTAAATTAAACCCAATCATGTTGTCTGGACTCCACCAGGTAACAAGGGTGTTCCTCACAAATAGAGCTCCTCCATGGTGTCCCGTGCCTTGCTCATGGCCAACATGGCGAAGCCCCATCTCTACTAAACATACAAAACTTAGCCGGGTGTCGCATTACTTAAATGAAAATAAAACATTTATTTTAAAAGAAAAATAATAAAAATTAGATGATGCTTTTGAGAAACACAATATCTGACTAATATTTGCGTGTTCGTAATCAATCACAGACCATTTTGACAGGGGCACCTCTCATTTCCATCCTTTCCCACGGAATCGATGACTGGGTTGCTTCCAGCCCTTCTTCCCACACTTAGGCAATAAAATTTGCAGAATACATGGATCATTTTTATTAGCTCAAAAATGCATCTATGGAATGATTTAAATCCTAAATCTGCAGACATTCATATGGAATGTATTTAACCAATTCTGCATCGTGTCACTTAGCAGGCAGGGCTGCAAATGAGAGAGACCACAGTTCTGAAGTTGGACAAACCAGCTTCAAATCCTGTTGCTACCAACGAGCAGCGGTGAGATCTTGGAGTGTTCTTTAACCCCTCGCCTATAAAACGAGGATGGTAACAATGGCCAGCTGATAGGCTTGTCGCGTGCCTTCCGTGAGATAATGCACGTCAAATACTTAGCCCGGCGCTTGGGTCTTTATAGGAAGTGGTAAGTAAATTGTAAGCCACAGAATTAACAGCAATGGCCCTAGTAATAATAAGCACTACTGAGGGAAGAAGGCTAGTAATCATGTGAAGAAAGCGTGCAAGTGAAATCGCCCCCAAATCAAATTTTAGTTCTCATTACAGTTTTTGCCTCCCTAAACAATTTTTGATCCGTGAGTGATAATTAGGATTGACTGATTTGGTGTTAACATCTGTATTTTTAGCACCGACCCTTCCCTAATTAGAGTGGCGACACTGGATGTAAATAAGAGAAAGAACAAAATGACCAGACAGCTTCAAAAATTCAATACGCTAAGTCTCATTGAGCAGGAGGCTTGTGTCTCATCTTGTCCATATGAACAAACAGCAGAAGAAAGATTCATCTCTTGAACTGTTCGCAGGCAGTGAAGACGACGTCTGTGAGACCATCTGGGATCCAGTGAGTTACTTCCAATCTCCTGTGTCTCTGGTGTGGCTTACTGAACAATAAGACAGGTATTACGGATAAAACTTCTGGCTTTCAACAAAGTTAAGATTTTATTCTTCCCTAAATGTTCCCAGGTTTTATGTCTATTAAGGACTAGAGCATGGGTGTCTTAAAAAGGTAGATCGCAACGCTGGGACTCTGTCCTTTCAGACTGAGTCAGCAAATCTTTGGCATACTGACCTTTAGGGGACTCATCGAGTTAAGAGAGGGGAGCGCTGGTGACAGGGGACAGAAGTGTCCCTCGGCTCTCTGCAGAGCCAGGGGAGTATTTCACTGCGATGGTATCCTTTATTAATAACACAGGTTTGCTTCAATATGAATAAAGAGTTCATTATAGAAACTGAAAATAAATGACTTACAAGACACTAGGGATAAAAATATTATGCCCTTTCCACTGACAGTGAAATGAAGGACAGAAACGTGAAGCCAGCCCTGCAGGCCCCACAGCCAACAGCAGAAACAAGTTTTGGACCCGGCGCGCTGGCTCACGTCTGTAATCCAAGCACTTTGGAGGCCAAGGTGGGCGGATCACCTGAGGTCGGGAGTTCAAGACCAGACTGACCAACATGGTGAAACCCCGTCTTTAAAAAAAAAAAAAAAAAAGAACCTGTGGTCCCCAAGCTCCCATCAGTATTCACCTTCCACACCGAGCTTCCGGGGCGTGGCTTCAGTGCTGAGCAAATCTGCCTCTTCTGAGAAATTTCTGTACAGATGGGAGAATGAGTGTGCCCTCAGAGGACGTTTTCTTTCACAAGTCATTTCATTCAAAAATAAGAGAAACTGCTATGAGAGCCCAAAAGAAAATGCAGCATGATGAATTAAGCTTGTAAACTCACCAAAGAGATGTATAGTAATGTCAATGCTGTGGTAACCATCATTGTCAATTTGTGAAACTTCAGAATTTTCATCACAGAATTACAAATGGACAAGAAGTACCTCTTTTGAAGTGGTTATGATGTTTAAAGGCAAGTAAATTCCAAATACACTAGAACATAATTTAAATTTTTAGCTAACATCTTGCATATTCAGAAGGCCTAAACATGATTTTTTAAAAAGGAATTAAATAGACATGGAAAATGAACACTTTCTCTAGAAGGAATAATGTTTATATGTTCCAAAGATATTTCCAGATAGTCTCACTATTAGGACTGTGTTTCAATAACAAGTTTATTTGTGTATATACACTACAGGTTCTGCCTAAATTAACTGAAATTAGAAAAACTGGATCTCCACAAAAGTTAGCCACTTTTCTATATAAAGCTGGCATATCTCTAGGGATAGTATTTTATTTATGACGTATTTGATGCCATCTAACAGAATTCTACCTGTAGAACTATCCTGGAATACCCAAGCTGCCAACCCACTAGTACATACAGTAAAAGCCTTTACCTCTACAATGAATTCCATATTTTATTCTTAGAGATTTTTGTCCAATTCTTATCTAGAATAAGGAACTGCTGAGAAGAGCCTTAAAGAAAGTGTTTTAGGTTCAGATAGGAAAAGGTATGGAACTGATATGATACACTTTGTCTATAACTGTTAGGAACTCCTCCACAGCGTGTGTTCAACTTTAGATTAATAAACTGCATTAGGAAATACCTTGGAAAGAAAGCATGAAGGAAGATCAGAACAACAGGCTGTCACATAACATCATATTTTCCTGTCACTGGGAAAGTGACAGCAATGACTGAGACAGCCACAGATACCCAACCAGCCGGCGATCGTAGACATCTCTGCACAAGAATGAAAAGTCACAAAAAAAGCCACGCATAGAACATCCCTCAAAATATTTGCCTTAGTGGTTCTGAGAAGCAAATTATAGTCACATACAGAAATGCCATGGGGCTCCGAAGAATTAGAACTCGAAAACAAGTCTGAAAGGTGATGTCTAAAAAGAGTGTCATTCCACTTGCCCATTATCTCTGTGGGTCCCTTGGAGTGTCACGGGGACTCCTGCACCCAGTCCGTCAGTCCACTGCCTCCTCTGCCTGTGCCCTCAGCTCCACGCAGATACACATTTCTCTTGATTCCCCGATTTTATCTTGCTCACCTGGAGGGAAGAAAGAAATAGAAAATGGAAAGTAAGACAGAGATATGGCAATATGTGGTAGGGTAGCCATGCCAGACCTAATATTATTTATACCGAAATGCTAGCTCACATACACAACGGCAAATTTCTGATTTACTTATGCTCTGGATAGGAGATCATTTTGGCCTTCAGAAGCCTATGGGTGAGGTTAATTTCCATCACTGTGGACTCATCCAATCAAAACGCTCTCAATTTTACTCCTGAAGTGGATGACAGGCAGTATTGCCTTTTATATAATGCTGATGCTTACATGAAGCCAAGTTCTGTGAATATTTTATGTTCTTAAATTTCTTGGCCCCCTAACAGGTAAGTTTCTATTTTCCTGAGTGCTCTGGCTTTGAGAGTGTGAAATTCTTCACTACATAAGTATCTTCTGTCGTGGCAGGCTGACGTACTCTCCTTTCCTGAAATATGTGTTTGATGTGTGTGATTCTCAGAGTCCTAGCTCCAAGCGGTGAGCAAAGGGATTTTGTCAGAAGATGCACGTTGAAACCAGGCACTGTACTACCGCAGCGTCTGCAGAGAATTACTTCTGCATCACCATCAACAATCAAATAAGGCTAGGAAGGAGGACAGACTGTTGGAAGAAGATTTATTATTTTATTAGTTTGGCTCTAGCTGTATATACATATATTTTTTAATGTGCACATAACATGATTCTTGTGATTTTTAAAAACAAGTAGTAAATAATGTATTAGAAGTATTTGAGAAATTAATAAGATTCAAGTAGATAATAATTCTCTGAGAGTTCAATTCAATGCCTCCAGAGCATTTACTGTTGAATTAATCAGATAGTTTTAATCAGTATTTTAGCGTACGTTGTTTATTAATGTATATTTCCTGAAGATGTGAATCCTCACTTCACAGTCCACGCATGTCACGTCAGCATTTACAATCCTTCTAACACCCTGCCATCATTTTTGTGTATAGCCTTATCGTAGCCCTTGCCTCACGTCCAAGTGCTCTCTGTTATTAATAGAAATTGGATATAGATTAGAAACTAGAAAGAGATAGGTAACAATCTGTCCAAATTTATCATAGCCCTTCCACATTTTATTGAAGTTATTAATGTATGTACTCTGCATTATACAAGTGTAAATTAAAAATTCACATCTCTCTTTCCTTACAACATGTTGGATGACAATCTCCTCAGAGGCAGTACTATTTTTTAGCTAACACAAAATCTAGCACTGTATCTGGCCTGTTCTAAAAAGCAATAGTATTTTTGCTGAACTGACGTAAATTCATAGTTAGAGGTTAGCTGTCAATATTCTGAAGTAAAAGTGGTTCAGTATACAATAAACCCTGTTCAACCAAATTGTTTTTTAATAATGGCTAAATTGCATAAGCCAAAACATTTAAGGACTCTTATCTTACACATAAGAACTCAAACAACACACATTTCAAATATCAGTGTAAAGAACAGCAATAGACTGAAGCTTATGGAATTGAAGCTGGGTGTTAGCTACAATGCTATGAGTGTGAAACAGAAATGATCCTTTTAAAGTTTTAATAAGTAAATACCGAGCAGCAGAATTTTAAGTTTTCTATATTTTATAAATTTATCATTTTAAATGTCAACCAATCATTATTTCAATGTTTAAACAAAAAATGCTTTCACTTCCCTTCTACAAAATGATCAAATTTTTCTACTTTAAAATTTGGATTCCATTTTGCCATATATAAATGAAGATAAAGTAATTTCATGGCAAATTTTTCAGACAGACAGCTAGCCACTAGAGTTCAGAGCTTTCACGTGGCCACAGAGCATTCCACATGAACATTTTCTTACAAGTCAGAGTTCTTTTTTCCATTTCTGTACTAATAGAACCTGCAAGGCAGGTTGTATATTTGGGGGGGAGCAGAAGAGGGGAGAGAAAGAAAGTGATCAAAGCAAATTACCCACCCAGAACCCGCTTGTATTGCATGTAACACATGTAATTCATCAGTGCTGAGAAACCTGTAAAAAATTGACACCAGAGTCCAAATATCTTCTCAATGGTCTTACATATGAAAGAGCAAGAAGGCCAGGCGCTCATCCCCGAAATCCTAGCACTTTGAGAGGTCAAGGAGGGCAGATCACCTGTGGTCAGGAGTTCGAGGCTAGCCTGGCCAACATGGTGAAACCTCGTCTCTAGTAAAAATACAAAATATTAGCTGGCGTGGGGCAGTGGGGCGGAGGGGAGGTGGCCTGTAATCTCAGCTACACAGGGGGCTGAGGCAGGAGAATCGCTTGAACCTGGGAGGTGGAGGTTGCAGTGAGCTGAGATCACGCCACTGCACTCCAGCCTGGGCCACAGAGTGAGACTCTGTCTCAAAAAAAAAGAAAGAAAGAAAAGAAGGAAGGAAGGAAAGAGCAAGAAAGAAAATGGCACATTTTTATGTAATAAACTCTACAGAGACCATTTTAAGCAGAAACTTGTAGCAAAAAATATTCAAAAGTAAATTAGCAAAGCTACAGTTTGGGTTATGCACGAAATTGAAGGACAGCATATTTTAATTTTTTCATAAATCATATTTTTATATAAGATGTATGTATCCATAGAACACTGACAAAACTAACCTTCAGAGTTTGACCTAGTGTTTGGCTAGGGAGTGCCAGTTACTAACACGATTAGTGCATAGTGAAGAGAAAGGATTTTGAAACATTTTTAGGGTGTTTTTCTTTTTTTAGAATTTTGATTTCAATAGTGTTTGGGGAAGAGGTGGTGTTTGGTTACACGGCAGAGTTCTCTAGTGGTGATTTCTGAGATTTGCTGCACCTGTCACCTGAACAGTGTATGCCTTGTACAATGTGCAGTCTTTATTTCTCAGCCCACTCCCACCCTTCCCTCCAAGCCCCTGAACTCCATTACATCATTCTTGTGCCTTTACGTCCTCACAGCTTAGCTCCCACTTATGCGTGAGGACATACTATATTTGGTTTTCTATTCCTGAGTTACTTCACTTAGAATAATGGCCTCCAACTCCATCCAAGTTGCTGGGAATGCAATTATTTCATTTCTTCTTAAGGCTAAGTAGTATTCCCTGATGTCCGTACACCATTTTCTTTATCCACTTATTGGTTGCTGGGCATTTAGGTTGTTTCCATATTTTTGCAATTGCAAATTGGCTGAAAGAGCAATATTTTAAAGTGGAACTTTGCCGATAAACTAGAAAAGTTCTGTAATTTGCTTTGAAATCATGATACAAGAATCTGACAATTTAAGTGAAGACCAGCACAGGACATAGGTAAGAGGACAGCCTCACCTATAGTCATCAATGGAGAGAAGCAGAATCACATTTCTGCTAGTTCCACCAGCTCCGGATTCCATCAAAACTCTAGAGAGGTGATAGAGAAATGAATAGATGTGTCATTTACTCACTCTGTCATCCATCATCTATCTATCCACTTGTGTGTGAACATTACCTTCAGGACGTTGAACACACACTCCCTGCTTTAACACGCTGTGAATCTGGGGATGTTTTTACACATTTTTTCCCCCGTAGGCAAACATCCAGTACCCAGAACAGTGTCCAGCACAGAGTGAGTGTTCATAAGTGCATACTAAAATGAACCAATGGATGATATAAGCACTTCTATTTTTGCTTCCCACTGTCCCATGAAACCTGTTCAGTGCTTGCAGTCCAGTCCCTGCCCTTGAGTGCCAATACAGACCATTTCCACAACTTTTTGCAGCACTTTTAGATAACAGAAAGGCCCATGAAAACTTCAAGTAGCAAACATGATCTCAAGTAGTGTAAAATTTCCTTTTCCAGATAATATTAGAAAGCTCTACCTTGATTTAAAGGTAAATCTTAATCCTTGCCTTCAGCCTAAATTTAGGGGTGGGGGAAGTGTCCTTCCCGCTTCTGTCAGCTGGGGTTGGAGAAGGTTGGATATCAAAGTGGCTGGACTGTTTGTGCGTCTTACATGATCGTGACTGTCAAGTAGACGCCGTGCTTTCTAGACTTTGCAGAGGTTTACCAGCCGACTTTCTTACACAGATGCTTTGTGAGTTATTTAAAGGTGCCTCTAGTAAGACTTACAATTGCAACTCCCATGCCATGGGCAATGCCTTTCCTTGAGCCTGAAGCTTCCAATCGTATTCCAGCTTCTGTTCACGATGATCCTGCCAGCCTGTGATGACAGGGCTTCCCTTATGCAGGAAGCAAAACCACTTAGGCAGGATTCATTTTCATTAGTTTGATTTAGTTCGTTTTTAAAGACACAGTCTGACTCTGTCATCCAGGGTGGAGTGCAGAGACATGATCGTGGCTCATGGTAGCCTTGCTCTCCTGGGCTCAGGGGATCCTCCTGCCTCAGCCTCCCAAGTAGCTGAGACTACAGGTGCATGCCACCATGCTGGGCTTATTTTTATATTGTATAAAGAAATGGAGTCTTGCTATGTTGCCCAGGCTGGTCTTAAGCTCCTAGCCTCAAGCAGTCATCTTGCTTGTGCCTCCTGAAGTGTTGGGACTACAGGCATGGGCTGCTACTGCTCCTGGCCATGATTCCTTTTTAAGTGGAGCCAGTATGATCATCAGTAGCCAGGTCAGTCGTCACACTCCCATTAACTTGCATGGGTGCAGAGCTCTCTTCTGCACAAGGCCCCACGGCTTTCTCAGGCATGACTGCGACATCGGTGCCCTATGGCCCCTTACCTGCAGATTTGCCAAGGCATTCTTGAAAGCAGCCCTCAGTGGCCTCGGGTGGAGGCGCTCTGACTCCTTACGGAGAACCTCGCTCTTATTCCTCTGCGCAGCCTGTCTGCATTCCTCACTGCATCCTTTCCAGTCTCCCTCCACCTGCTGCATCTTGATCTCGGTGAAGGACTCCCGCAGAGAGACACAAAAATCACGCAACCAGTTTTGAAATTGAAAGTTCCAATTTGTCATGATTTTCTCTTTGTAGACTGTGTCAAACTTTACTTGGATTATTGTTATCCATTGTGCTTGGGTGTCTAGGTTGAAACACCCAATTTATTAGCTACTACATATACATGTAAATATACAGCCAGGCATGGCAAGTTATTTAGATTCCCAGGCCAGGTTTGATTCATTCCCAGGACCTGTCAAAGAGCACAAAAGTGGAGGAGACCCAAGCTCTGGGCACGAATGTCTCTCTTGATGAATGATGCCTGCCAAGGGAGCAGGACCCGGAGTCAGCAATTCCCCTCTCGCTGAACAGGACCTTTGAGGGCAGACGCCTCGTCTGTCTCGTTCATGTCATATTTCTTGTCCCAGCAATGTGCTTGGAGTCAAGTAGGTGCGCAATAAATATGTATTGGACATGTGAACAAGAGTTAGTACATGCACATTGGTGGCTATAGGCTCAGATAGCCGAATTAACCTCATATGCAATTCTACACAAATTTATATGTGTAGAATTTTCTTTTGTAGTCTGTGTGAAACTTTATATGCACAAATTATCTATCTAATAAGCTAGATATTATTTAGTATGTCATAGTATAGGCTCTGTTATTTTCAACGAATTTCTTCTTATCTTTATAAGAGTAATTTATAAAACCCTAAGGCAATATAACTCGTTGAGGCATTATTAAAGATATAAACTTGAATTCAATTCACATGACAATTATGACCATTTCAACATACCTTTCAAAGAGATGTTTGAACAGGGCCAATTGCTGGCTGCGTTGTCACACAAAATATGGTTTTAAATAAAGGGAATCTGAGTTTTCAGAATATTTGGGTATGTTAATATAATGTCTCCAAAGGAAAATGACAGATAAACAGAGATCTATAAGTTGTATATTAGGTGTATATTAACTGATAATGCTTGATAATTATATCTCTTCTATTTCCTGGTATTAAATTAATAATGAGCTTACTGATCAGTAAGTAATTGATGATATAGATCTGAAGACAGCATTGAGGACACTATGTCCCTATGAATGTAAATGTAGTTACATTGTAAGAGATGAGGTCATGAGAAAGACCAGTTTTAATCAATTCTATTTAAAAAAAAAAGGTTGATTAAATCAGTATTTCTGGAATAATAGCATTAATCTTTCAGTTCATTTTATAGACAATACAGCAAGTGTCTATATCAAAGTTACTTTCATATGATGATTAAACATTTATCTGAAGCGCTTCTCCACAGAATGGCACAAATGTGGACATTCAGAAGACACCTGGCTATTTTGTTATTTTTTAAAAAATATTTCCTTTCAGTATTTAATTTCATTAAGACTTGTTGCAGGGTGTTTCAAATAGCTAGATTGCTGTTTTGTAAATTGACAGTGGACTTAGATAATTAAACAGTGAAAAAGGGGAAAAGTACAAAGTAGGAAACTTACGAATCAATTTGTTATAGATAATATATATTATCTATAATACATTTTACTAAAAAATTATATTTTGTCAAATATACATAGTTTTCCTTTGGAGACATTATATTAACATATTCAAATATTCTGAAAACTCAGATTCCCTTTATTTAAAACCATATTTTCTGTGACAACGCAGCCAGCAATTGGCCCTGTTCAGGAGTGTCTGTGAAAGGTATTTAAAATGGTCATAATTGTCATGTGAATTGAATTCAAGTTGATATGTTTAATAAGGTCTCAAGGAGCTATATTGCCTTAGGGTTTTATAAATTACTTTTATAAAGAGTAATTTATATTTTGTCAAAAATTTTTGTCCATGGTTTGCAAATCAGAGGTAGATGATATAAAAGGGGAAAAACTAGTTTGAAAAATAGAATCTCAAACCCACACAATAGCAACTGTTTGGCCTCAGGCAGGAGTTATTCCAGCTGCCTGAGCTGGGGTTTTCAAATATGCAGTAAGAATGGGTTAAATCTGGTAATTTCTCAGAAATTTTTAGAACGTGCAAATTTTAAAAACAAAATCCTAGCTAATGGAGCCCTTATGCAAGAAAAAACATGGACTGCCATGGAAGATACATGTGCTTGGTTATAATGAATTGTGAATTGCTGTATGTGGGCCAGTGGAAAAAACATAGTATCCCTTAATGACACGATTCATCATGATCTGTAAGCGCAGGCAACATTCACAAGGCAGAGGAGTTAAGAGAGTGTGAGTTACATGGACAAATATTCTTATTAACGTTCAAGGAGCACTTCTTCCCATAGTTTTCAGTAACATCATTTGTATACATGAAACATATCTCATTTCAACAGTAAGAGCAGCGTCTAACTCTGAATGTGGTGGATATTGTTTAGGTAATGCTAATATTTCACTGTAGCAAACTTCACCATAATTTCATTCTTGATAACCAATCTACAGGTGTAGAGAAGTGTGTATGGGGTTTAATTCCATTTTAAAGTAAATTAATGTTATTATCTGAGTGCATTCAACGGAACACTAAAAGAAAATATTTGCAAAGACCACTCTCAAAACTCGGAGAAGAAATCAGGTCTTTAGTTTGAGTACATCTGTAACCATCCTAAACAGGCAGACGGGCATTCTCGACATGGATTTGTGCGGTATACTTAGGGAAACATGCTGTACGATTCACCAGTGTCAACTCAGTGCCCGTTTGGAGCATCCACCTTGTGCTAACGCCATGTGAGACTCCAGGGGCTGACACAGAAATCAGTAGACCGTTGACCCTGAAATCTTACCATCTATCAGCTCCTGCCTCCCCTGCTCTGCCCAATCCCCAGCAACCTCCATCTGAAAATCTAGTCTAACCAAACCCCTGAATGACTCCCAGGACTCCCGTGGAGGACAAGGGGATTTATTTTCCTGTGCTGAACCCAGTATCTATAATCCAGTGTCCACTCATGCTTGAAATAAAGCCTGGTCACACCCTTTCTGTCCTGAGGACTGACCTTTCCTTGTATTCCCAAGATAACCTATTTCTGCCACTGGGACTGGAATTTTACCCCGAAATGCAGCTTGTTGGTCTTGACCCCCAATCCAGTAAGCATTTACAAACCCTCCAGCCGCACAGGGCTGATAGATTCCCTCCACCCTCCCACAGCCAGCTGGGGCCTCACTTAATGGCAGAACTCCCCAAAATGAAGAAGATATCATTCTCTAGCTACATCTTTACTTCTGTCTCGTGACTTTCTGCTTCCATGTCTTAGTCAACAGATTAACCTTCGGGACAGTAACACTGCCACAGTGGTCTCTGGGGTTTTCACTGCTCCCAGACGCTGCTATACAAAACATCAGCCTTCTCCAGATGAAGACAGCACTCCGCAAGGAGAACCCATTAGCCCTGATTCCGTCCGTACCCGTTTTTCCTCTACCTCTACGTGGAGGCCCTAACATGCCTCACAACTGAGCAGTAACAATTAGAAAGTGAGGAAGGGCGCAGTGGCTCACGCCTGTAATCCCAGCACTGTGGGAGGCCGAGGCAGGCAGACACCTGAGGTCAGGAGTTTGAGACCAGCCTGGACAACATGGTGAAACCACGTCACTATTAAAAACACAAAAAAAACTAGCCAGGCATGGTGGCAGGTGCCTGTAATCCCAGCTACTAGGGAGGCTGAGGCAGGAGCATCGCTTGAACCTGGGAGGCAGAGGTTGCAGTGAGCCGAGATTGTGCCACTGCACTCCAGCCTGGGCAACAAGAACAAAAACTCTGTTTCAAAAAATAATAATAATAATTAGAAAGTGAAGCGAACATTATATAATGAATGAGCAATTAAATATAATCAAGGCTAATTCACATGTTATGGCCTATATGTGTCACCAGAAAATATCAAGATGAATATATCAAATAGAAATGACGGTGGAACTCTTCGCTGCACGAATCCCTTCAAGGTTTTGGACTGGGAGGTTGCACAATGTTCCTCTGGTATAGCATGTATAAGATAATATTGCTTCTGAGAAGGAACATCTTTGGATTACCATTTAAAGAACTGAGATGGAGAACTGGACATTTTTCACATTAGAGTTTTTCTCTCAAATGCAAAAGACTTTTTTTGAGCTTCATGATGAACATAATAAAACTTTTACAAAAGTAGCATTATTCAAGGCTCCGAGTGTAAGTTACTAGTGAAATGCCTTCTGCACGGCCCGTGTACGTTCTCTGCTGCCACTGGCCCGAGAAGGAGAGCTGAGGGCAGCCCGAGCCTGCAGATTTGCTCGGACTATTCAGCTGCAGACAGCCTCCCAGGAGACCGGACTGCCCGAGCACAGCCTGTCCGCTTCTGCTTCGAAGGCCGAATCTTCAGGTGAAAAGAAGCAAACCTCAGAGAAAAAACCCAAGACAGGTTCCCCCGAAATTCCAGGATCCAAAAGAGCACCACGACTTCAGGTTGAGAGCCCAGCGCCTCTCCACCTGCGTAGCTTCCTCTTCCAATTACAAAACGCTTACATTTTACAGAATTTTTACAAAGGTACTTCAGTTTTCACAGTTTTCTTCCCAAAATATTTTAGTCTAACTCAGTGATGGTCCCCTGTCTTTCTCGGAAAGATAATATTTATGATTTTATCTTTGAATATCTTCTAAAATACTCATACTCCCCTAAACTCCCAAGGAGCAGTCTCGTCACGCCTCCGCTGGACCTGGTCTTTTGTGTGACGTTGTCCTATGAGAAAAGCCACCTGGATGAGGACTTGGAAGAGGTTTGCTCAACATCAGTTTTTTTTTCCTTTTTTAATCTCAGTCGTACTCACGGATGAATGGGTTTTGTTCCTTTTAAGATATATGTTTTATGTGTTCTATAACAAAATTCATTTCACCATCCAAGCTGCAGCATAATAGATCTGATGGCTCTGAGAGTCTTCAAAATCACTGACGAGACGACTCATTTATTATAACCACCATGAAGGACAAATCACAAAAATTAGGGCAGCAGAAGTCATCAGGTCAGCAACGTTTCAATTTGACTATCTGACTCCTAGTTATTCAAACGTATTTGGGTTCCTTTGGACATTTTTATTCCAAATGAAACTTTAAATGGTAGACAGAAAAAAATCAAAACAGTCTAACGTGAAACATTCAAACTGAGTCCAACACAACGTGATTACAGGACACACAGAAGAGCAGTGACACAGGGAAAGTGCACGCGGCAAAGGTGTGATTTTCTACTCCTTGGCTCTGCTACTGGCTGTGTGACTCTGGGCAAGTTACCTAACCACTCTGTGCCTCCGAAGAATCTTCCCTCCCATCTCCTATGGGCTGCAAGGGGCTAATGAGCTGAATCCAGTCTGGGCCACCTGTTACCTGTCCCGTGGAGGTGGGTGGCTAGTTCTTCTCTTCAGAATCTGCGAGCTCTTGTCACCGATACAGTTTACATGTGGGGCCTCAGACATAAAATTGGATACATTATCCTGAATGTAATTATCTTGCATCCTTGTAGGACTGTATATACACTACTATCCCACTGACTATGTTTTCTAACTTCTTTAATTTGAAAAGTTTCAAACCTTCAGAAAAATCATAAAAGAATACCCATATACTACTTCCACTAATTATTCACATTTTTTTACATTTGCTTTTACTTTTTCTCTCATTCACTGAGTCACATGCATGTGCACACGCACATACACTATATACACACACACACATATATAGAGACTGAGTCATTTGAGGGTAAGCTGCAGACACCATGACCCCAAATATTTATTTTCGCATGTTCCTAAGAGAAGGATAATCTCCTAAATAAGCACAATACAATGATCAGGTTTGGTCAGTTTGGCCTCAAAACAACACAGTTTTTCCAATCTTTTCTTTTCTTTTTTTTTTTTTTTTTTTTTGTCTGAGACAGAGTTTTGCTCTTGTTGCCCAGGCTGGAGTGCAGTGGTGTGATCTCGGCTCACTGCAACCTCCACCTCCTAGTTCAAGCGATTCTTCTGCCTCAGCCTCCCTAGTAGCTGGGATGAGAGGCGCACAGCACCACGCCCAGCTAATTTTGTATTTTTAGTAGGATGGGGGTTCTATCACATTGTTCAAGCTGGTCTCAAACTCCTGGCCTCAGGTGATCCGTCTGTCTTGGCCCCCCAAAGTGCTGGGATTACAGGCGTGAGCCACCGCGCCTGGCTTCAAACCATGTCCTTTATACCAATATTTTCTAATTCAGCATCAAATCTAGGCTCTTGCCTTACATTATGGCGCACTTAAGTTAACCTTGCTTTGGTATTTCACGTTAGTCTGACAGGATTAGGCTAGATTATAAACTCCCGATGACACATGCTGTATTAATTAACTAACCTCCATATAGGCACAGTTCTTGGCACATTAAAGGACCTTGATAACCATTGGATCTAAGACTGACTGGAGGTTATTGGTCAGTTTTCCCCATTCTTGAGTACCAACCATGAAATTCAACACAGTGATATTTCATATTCTTAATAGACAGAAGAGACTGAGAAGCTTTTTGGTTTTATCCAAATCCTTCCTTCTTAGGTGACATCCCAAAGAGTTACTTGCCAATATCATAAAGCCAGGGAGCGCCAGAGCAGGAGCAGCACCAGCGCCCAGTGCCCGGCGCCCGGTGCATCACTCCCTTGCCTGCACTGCCCCAACCTTCCCAGCCCCGCAGAGCCCACAACACACATGTAACATGCAACTTCCTCCCTTAGCATCTACTAATTTGGCCAACTTCACTCATGAAAAGAATACGGTTAATTTAGAAACTTGCGCCGTCCTTCTCCCCTCTGAGCTATTCACATTTAGAAAAACAATCAGAGCACGGAAACAGTCTTTTGTGTTTGAGATAGGTGTGCATGGACTATCAGTGCATCAAACCACAAGCTCTCTTCCATCATCACAGGGCACATTGTTCAGTGTTTAACCGAGTGGTGGAACAGGACTGTCACCATCAATTTAACAATTCGCATTTTTCAAGACTAGAGACCCATTATTAGGTGGACAGTAGCGCACGCTGGGGACGGAGACCCACTGATCCAACGCTCACCGGCTGCCTTCCTCCTCTTCATGTGGGCTCAATGAACAAGGATGGACATTAGGGAAAAGTTGTTTGAATATTCATTTAAAAACATTTTTATTCAAGCAATATAATTATCCACGTGTCTTCCAAAACTACCCCTAAAGAAAATGATGTGGATTTTAAAGATTAACTCCCTTGATGGTATTCTCCGGCATACAAATAAATTCCTTGGCATTAGCATAGCAATTCTGTATCAATCAATACATGCGGTCATTTCACCAACTTACAAATATAGTTTACATCCTTAAGAAGACCTAATTCCTATTACATTTCATAATTTTACCCTAATAAAATTATCCATCCTATAAAAAAATTGTTAAACTGCAATTTTCCCTTTGACAGGAAAAGAAATGTGGGGTTACTTTGGGAGTTAAAAATCAGAGATTAAAGTCCACTTTATTTCTAGAGTCATTAGGCAGATCGCCTCTAGAGGACTGCCTGCTCAACTAACACATTTTCTTCCTTGATAAAATGTACAGCTATCGGTGGGAAAAAGGGACACGCCACGTGGTCTCTATGACAACCAGACGAGGGAAGGAATACGTTGGGGGTTCTTTGGACCGAGGGCTCAACCAAAGCGCCGATGAGAATGAGAGCCTGGTGGAGCACGATGGTTAAGCATTTGTTGCTGCTGTCTATGTGCGTTTCTTCTCTTATTAGAATGTGGGCAATTTGACGGTAGAAAATACAGGGTTGTTTGTTTGTTTCTGTCTGTACTCCCAGGGGTTCACCAAGTGCCCTGAATGTGGAAAATGCTCAAGGAACATTTGCTAGATAAAAGTAGGCAGAAAAGGAGGGAGGAAGAGAAAAAGGGTGGAGAGTAGGAAAGGAGGGAGGAGGGAGGGAAAGAGGGAAGGAGAGAGAGAAAAGGAAGGGACAAAGAAGGAGGGAAGAAAGGCAGGACAGCAGGAAGCAAAAAGGAGGAGGGGAAAACAGGAAGGAGAAAGAGAGAGGGAAAGGATGGAAGGAAGAAGGAGGAGGAGGAGATGAGAGAGGAAGGGAGGGAGAAATAAAGAGAAAAGGAGGAAGGAGGGAGGGAAAGGGGGAAGGAGAGAGGAAGAGAAAAAGAATAGGAGGAAAAGGAGAGAGGAAGAAAAGATGGTGGCGACCGGGAACTCTCGCAGTGGTGTCAGCCCTTTGGTCCCCTCCACCGTGCAGCGTCCCCACCCTTTGGTTGGAGCCCTTTTCTTCCCTGTGCTTCCTTACCCTCTGCCTGGCACCACAAGGAGTCTCAGTTCTCATGAGACGCTACCACGAGATTTCGACTTCCAGAAAGCTTTTTACCATGTATCCTGTTCTTGTCCAGTGTTTTGACTGATATCTGAAAACCTATGGTATGGGAGCTACAGGGGGATTTAAGGAAATGCAGTTCAAATCCCTCATTAAGAGATGAAGAAACGGAGACATAAAGAGACAGAGTAAATTGTCCCCCTCCAAACAGCAGCTCACAGCAGAGCCAGCCCTAGAAAACAGATTTTTCAGATTCCTGACATTTTTCCTTTTCTCTCTTGAAATGGTTTCAATCTTTGGCTGACAGTTTTGCTGTTGCATTGCATCATTACTCACAAATATTTAAGAATGCATCTCCCACACAAAACATCTTTTCCCCCAAAGCCCCAGTACAGGAAGCAAACCAAGGAACTTAGTATTAATATATTACTGCCCGCGATTCACTCGCACATTCGCGTTCCACCGGTGGGTGAAGAACACGCATTTGAGCAAAGGACGCAACCCTGGACTCACCAGGTGACTCGGTCTCTTTAATCTCCCGTCTCCAACAATAGCTCCGGGGACCCTGGCTCCCAGGACATTGACCCTTTGGAGAATTACAGGCCAGTTTCCTTCACTGTGGCTTGTTTGACGCCGGCCCCTCCCTGTGCAGAAACCGTGCTTGCCCCTGGGCTTCCACACCAGCAGCCTGCGCAGAGGCCGTCTGGGTCTGCTCAGCTGCACCTGCACTGCGCCACTGGACCCCCTTACAGGTGCCTGGGCAGCCCACCTGGTGCTTTTCAGGTTGAGGAGGGAGGGAGGAAGAGAAAAAGAGTCTAAACTTAAAGGAAGACTTGGTGTTCTACCTAGTGTTTGTATCTTTAAGTGGCATTATTAATGACTATTAAAAACCGAAGACAGATAAATAGTCTATCTATTCACAGGATCATATATATTCCTATAGAAACAAACACACAGGACAGATAGTGCATCTTCTGGGCTACTCAATAACTATTTATTGGCTGAAAAAAAAATCTATTTCTGTTATTACATACATGGCACTTCCACTGAAAGTGAACTTCACGTGGCAGTTTGTGAGGGGCATAAACCGTGTTTTGGGATTTATCATTAATGCATTAGATACATACAAACAACTGAATGCATAAATTCTATCCAAATGTATTTTGGCAGTTGCTCACACTTTTTTATATTCTAGCAATGAGGGCCAGAAAAATCTTTTCTCTTAGCAGATCTTTTTAATAAAGAATCTATAGTGAGTAATGCTTTATTTTGAACTAAATCATTTCAATAGGCGAGGTGACAGAATTGTGGCTGAAATCTATACCATCAAATTGACAATAAAATGTCTATTTTCTGACTAATTTGATTTGAAACAGCCATAGCCTTCTGTCATAATACTGGCCCCAAAGTGAATTTCTCCTTCCATCTCATCATTCGCAAAACTGAAGGAAAATCTATTCTTACAATAAACCCAGACTGAAGGAATAAAAATTTAAAATAGTCAGTGCCAAATGCTAGAAATCTAAGCCAATATAAGCTACTATTTTTATTTAATTTAGAATTAGTACCTTCTGAAAACTTTGGTTGTTTTAATAGTAAATTTTTATGTTTCTATTCATTTATGAATATCTAAATGTTATAACAGTCTCATAAACAATGCATTGTATATACGCACAGAAAATGACGAAGACAGACTACCTGTTTTAACATTCAGCCTTTGGGGCGAATGGAAATTTTACAAACCAGGAAATGAGAGAAGGCTGGGGACCAGCGGAAGTAAAATAGACAGTTTCCATCTATCTACACTCAGAAGCTAAAATTAGTTCTATGCTAACTTAGACCTAGGAACTGAGCACTGGAAAGGATTTATGCAATAATTTAAAGATGTGGTTTGTACTGCATTGTATTTAATAAGACAGCATTTCTGTCGTACAGGAGACACTTGGATATCCTCTGTCTCACTGTGTTAAATGAACCCTGCTTTCATTGTATGGGTCAGGATGCAGAAAGTGCAAACATCTTATCATCTTTCTACTCCACAGATTTTCCATACATTTGAAATTTTGAGAGGTGAAACTTGGCTGGTAAAGCCTTCTCTGCTGGGAAAGTTGGATTCAGCTCCTCTCACTGTGAATGGTCAAAAAGCCTTCCTCCTAGCAAGAGGCCTCTTTGAGCAGTGCCCTGTGATTTTCATGGTGTTTATTACGCATAGTGCCCCTCAGCAATTTGGCAACCTGGCAGCAGCCCCAAGTTGGTGGGCCATCTGCAACCATCCTCTCCTCTAAAACAGGACAATGCCTCTTCTCGGCCTTAGTTATGATTCTCTAATATCAAGTAGCCTGTAACCATGCGCACTGTGATTCTAATCAGATTAGCATGCTTTAATCACTCTCTTTATTTCCGAGGCTTATTTTACACTAATTAAAGCCAGTAACATTTCCACTGCTAATTTAATTAATGCAGCAACTCATCCTTGTCAGACAGCAGCTTTCTGGCTGCATCCAGAAGTTTAAACAGAACCTGAAGCCCGCAGGTGCCTCACTTAAAGCATCGTTCCAGAGGCGGCAGTTACGCCTGTCTCTGACCAAGGACACCACCAGATTTCTAGAAGCTCCTTTATAAATGGCAGCTGCGAAGTCAGGGCACAGTGGCTTGTGCCCTGCACTGTGGAAGACTGAGGTGGGAGGATCGCTGGATCCCAGGAGTTGGAGATCAGCCTGGGGCAGCATAGAGAGACCCAGTCTCTATCAAAAAAAAAAAAAGAAAGAAAAGAAAAGAGAAGAGAAGAGGAGGGGAGGGG
>NW_022436979.1:20050206-20224609 GCF_009761245.1 Sapajus apella | reverse complement strand
CCTCGGCCTCCCAAAGTGCTGGGATTACAGGCGTGAGCCACTGCGCCCGGCCAGCAACAGCTAACTTCTACAGGGGGCAATAAAAAGACCAAACACGTTTGCGGATGATCCGCTTTCTCACAGTTTTTTTTTCAGGGGTGGAAAGTAAACCTTTGCTTATAGTGGGAGGAGTACTAAGGCAAGGATTCGGCTTCACTCACAGAAGGGTTCACTGTCCAGCCTCAAAGCTGGCCATAAAGCTGCAGTAACCAAGGCAAAATGACTGGCGTGAAGACAGATACATAGATCAGCGGAGCTGAATACAAAGTCCAGAATCAAACCCTTACAGTTACGTTCAACGGATTTGTGACACAGAGACAAAATGATTCGGTGGAAATGTCATAATTTTTTCAATAAATAGCTCTGGAACAATTGGATATGGATATGCAAAAGTAGAAATAATCTTACATCCCTATCTTACACCATCTCACACCAGAAATCAACTCAAAATAGATCATTGACCTAAATATGAGAGCTAAAACTATAAAAATTCTTGTGGCAAGATGAGAGGAAATATCTGTGATATTGGGTCAGGCAAGGATTTTTTTATGTGACCCTAAAATCATGATCTATAAAGGAAAAACTGATAAATTGGTCTTCATGAAAATTTTAAAACTTTTGCTTTTCAAGAGACATCATTAAAATTAAAACATAAGCCACATACGAATGGAAAATATTTTAAAATATGTATCTCATAAAAAATTTGTATCCAGGATGTATTAAGAACTTCTACAACTCAATAATGTTTTAAAAAATTAAAAATGGGTAAAGAACCCTGACTTGACCTTTATATGCTGTATGAATGTATCAAAATATTATATGTATCTCCCCAAATATGTACATCTATTATGTATCAATTTTAAAACAAAAAATAAAAATAAAAATTTAAATAGGCAAATAATTTGAATAGACATTTATCCAAAGATGATATCCAAATGCCCAATTAGCACAGGAAAACATGCTCAATGGCTGGGCAGGTGGCTCACCCCTGTAATCCCAGCACTTTGGGAAGGCTGAGGCCAGTGGATCACCTGAGGTCAGGAGTTCAAGATCAGCTTGGCCAACATGGCGAAACCCCATCTCTACTAAAAACGCAAAAAGTAGCCGGGCATGGTGGTGCATGCCTGTAGTCCCAGCTACTTGGGAGGCTGAGGCAGGAGAATCACTTGATTCCGGGAGGCAGAGGTTGCAGTGAGCCAAGATAGCACCACTGCACTCCAGCCTGGGTGACAGAGAGAGAGACTCTGGTTCAAAAAGAGAGAAAGAAAGAAAGGATGCTCAACATAAAAAATCATTAGGTGATTGTAAATCCAAAGCACAATTACATCACTTCATTCCCTCTATGATGATGATGATAAAAATCCAATGGGCTGGGTGCTGTGGCTCATGCCTGTAATCCCAGCACTTAGGGAGCCCAAGGTGGGCAGATCACTTGAGGTCAGGAGTTCAAGATGAGCCTGGACAACATGGCGAAACCTCATCTCTACTAAAAAATTAACCAGAGTGGTAGTGTGCACCTGTCATCCCAGCTACTCGGAAGGCTGAGGCAGGAGAATCACCTGAACCCGGGAGGCAGAGGCTGCAGTGAGCTGAGATGGAGCCCCTACACTTCAGCCAGGGTGACGGCAAAACTGTCTCACCAAAAAAAAAAACAAAAAGCAAAAATTCAGAAAATAACAAGTGTTAGCAAGGATGTAGAGAAATTGAAGCTCTTCTATGTTGCTGAAGAGGTGTGAAGTGATATACCGTAGTTGTTTTGGAAAACAGTATCTGTTTCATAAAGAAAAGTTAAACACAAACTTAGCACGTGACATGGGAATTCCATTCTTGAGTATGTGTCTACCCAAAAGAAATGAGAACCTATGTTTCCTCAAAGACCTGTATGTGAATATTCACAAATAGAATATTCATAATAGCCAAAGGTGGACGCAAGCCAATGTCTATCAACCGGAAAACTATTTTGGGGAAAAAATGTATATACTCATATATTGAAATACTATCAGGCAATAAAAAGACACAAACCACTGACACATGCTTCAATACAGATGAACCTCAAATCATTATGCTGAGGAAACAACGCATTCACAAAGACCTTATATTGCATGATTTGATTTTTATGTAAAATGTTTAGAAAATGTACAGAGCAGAAGACACGACTTGCCTGGGACTGGGGATACAGGAGGAAACTGACTGCAAATGGGCCCAGGGGACTTCCTGGAGTGACGGAAACATTCGAAACCTGGATTGTAATGATGGTTATACAATTCTACAAATTCACTAGAAAGCATTGATTTGGACACCTATAATGAGCATATTTTCAGGTAAATGAACAACACTCCAATAAAGCTTAACCACTAAAAACAAACTTTGGAGTCTCTCTTAAGGAAAAGGAATGAGTAAATGCCTGAAAATAGGATTTTGAATTTAACTATAGATGAAATACAGTTTTAAAAACCTGACCCATGGTTACACCACCTCCCTGTGTGTGCAATGGGTGTGTGTGTGCGAGTGATGGACCTGCTGGAAGGAAAACGCTATGCTTTACTTCGGGTCTTCCCAGGAAAGTGAAGACTTTCATAACACATCACTCCAGGCAGGGGGACTGGACAGCGTGTCTGGGAAGAGCAGAGGATGATGCGTGAACAGTGGGGGCCGGGCTAAGCCAGGGTAAGCGCACATGTGAAACCACCTCTCCACCCCTCCCAGCGGCTGCCCCAGCAGCGCTCACCAGCACACCTCGGTGTGGACCTTCTCCTCCCTCTGTCCAGATGCCCAGCTTCAGAGACACAGGCACCCCATGACGGTGGCCCTGATGGATCACATGGTTCTGTGTTGCTGATTGTGTCCAGTTCTCTGGAAAGATGTTGTCTTCCATGGCATGCTATTCATCAGGTGTCACCATTCTTCAGGAGACATCTGAGGAAGGAAAACGCATCATACATGTTCCTGATCTAATTTTGCTCTCTCCAATTTGAGAAATAAACTGTTTTATTCCCTTGCAATGAAAAAGAAGATGGCACCCCACCTTTGTTTTACTACAACTATAAAAACAAGTATTGTTGTGATAAATTAAATCTGGCAAGGATTAAGGGAAAATTCTCCATCTAAGTCATCACGCAGCTTAAAGCAACATCAGCAGGTCAGTTAAACAATCCCTCTGCCAAAGACGGCCCATGCTGAAACCACACCCAGACAAAGGAAAGCTTATTCTATTTTTAAAGATTTCCAGAGAACGGGATCATAGGAATTTTTGCCCCTTAAGGCATTTAGTCTGTCTGAGAAATCTATTTTACATAGAAACATGATAGAAACAAAGAGAACACGATTGTCTGTCCTGCCAAACCCGACTTTATTATGATCATTCTGAAATGCAGAGGACAACGTGGAAGATCAAATGTGTGCCCTGTGTCTGCTGTGTTTCTGATTAATGAAACAGACCCTTGTATTTTATTAAGGTTAAGTAAGCAGCCCAGCCAAGAAGCTGAGCTTTTGCGTTTTAATTTGGAGAATTTCAATGATAATAAAGCTGCAGATCTTAAAGAAGTTAAAACCAAGAACTGTCTTCCCTAGAAACCTACTCTTTCCCCAGCTATTGCACTAAAGGAATTGGAGGGAGCTGGTGAGAGATACTCTTGTAAATTTAAAGTATTTACGTGGCATTCTGGATTACTGTTCGGGGCTACAGAACATCCAAGCCAGCCAACAAAGAGTTTAAAATAAGGAAGGCCGAATAACCAAAAAGGTATTTGAATACATATAAAATATAAATAAGCTTTCAGGCATATTTTAATTTAAAAGGAATCAACGCTTTTCCAACATAATTTTAATTACTGGAATTGCGCGTCACCATCAGGAGATGACGTCTTTCGTTTTCTAATTCAATGTGATCACCTGCTCACACTGTCCTCCTTCCAGTGGGCCATGGGCACAAACCGACCTTGAGAAAAAAAAACAGACTCCGAAAAACGTTTTCCCCACTTCAATTTGTGATTTAAAAAAAGAAAAAACGAGAGCTGGGGACCTGGGATGGAGACTTAGCAAGCTTTTTTATTCTTTTGAGGTGGAGTTTTGCTCTTGTTGCCCAGGCAGGAGTGCAGTGGTGCGATCTCTGTTCCCCTCGACCTCCGCTTCCTGGGTTCAAGTGATTCTCCTGCCTCAGCCTCCTGAGTAGCTGGGATTACAGGTGCCCGCCACCATGCCTGGCTAATTTTGTACTTTTAGTAGAGACGGGGTTTCACCATGTTGGTCAGGCTGGTCTCGAACTCCAGACCTCAGGTGATCCACCCACCTCGGCCTCCCAAAGTGCTGGGATTACAAGCCTGAGCCATGGCGCCTGCCTAAGCCAGCTTTCCAAATGCCCACGGGCAGTGAGAAAAGATGTGTACTCCATGGACATCTAAGAGCAAGAACAGAGAATGGCCGGGAGGGGGCCTGTGCCGTGCCTGGACAGACACCTGCCCGCAGCCCGCCTGCGCTGGGGACTCCGAGCCGCGGCAGACCGCAGCCTCCCGGGACCTGCTTGCTCCCTTCCCACAGCCGCCACCTCACCTTTGCCTGTGAATGCAGGAGCTGATATATACATTGTGTTCATTTACACAAACGAATAAAAACTGCAAAGTAAAGTTCTGCAGAAGGTAACTATTTAACCCTTGTCGCCCTCATATTTGCCACATCACCTGAAAGAAACTAGCATACATATTGCTCATTTGACTGCCTCATGAGTCATATGTGAGGGGCCTTTAAAAGAGAAAAGCAAGTCTGCAGGGGCATTGTGCAGGGGGAAGAGGAGGCCAGTGTCCTGATTCTTAACACTCCAGGTCAGGAAGCAACTTGGACTGCCTTCCTTTAGTAAAATTAGTCCAACCATTGTGGAAGACAGTGTGGCGATTCCTCAAGGATCTAGAAATAGATCCAGCAATCCCATTATTGGGTATATACCCAAAGGATTATAAATTGTTCTATTATAAGGACACGTGCACACGAATGTTCATTGCAGCACTGTTTACAATAGCAAAGACTTGGAGCCAACCCAAATGCCCATCAATGATAGACTGGACAGGAAAAATGTGGCACATATACATCGTGGAATACTATGCAGCCATAAAAAACAGAAGTTCATGTCCTTTGCAGGGACATGGATGAAGCTGGAAACCATCATTCTCAGCAAACTGACACAAGAACAGAAAATCAAACACCGCATGTTCTCACTCATAAGTGGGTGTTGAACAGTGAGAACACATGGACACAGGGAGGGGAGCATCACAAGCTGGGGCCTGGGGGATGGGGGGCTGGGAGGGTAGCAAGGGGTGGAGGGATTGGGGAGGGACAGCATTAGGAGAAATACCTAATGTAGATGATGGGGCGATGGATGCAGCAAACCACCACCAGGGCACGTGTATACATGTGTAACAAACCTTCATGATCTGCACATGTGCACCAGAACTTAAAGTATAATAAATAAATTTTAAAAATATATAAAGAGGAATGGAGAAAACCTGGGAGTGAGGTCCTGAGGGGAAAGGAGAAGGCTGTGACCTCAACCAGCTCATGTCCAAGAGCAAAGAGAAAGCATTTGTTCACCTGGAAACCCAGGGACCACGTTCGGGCATTGGGAGTCCAGACACAGAAACCCGTGCCCAGGACAGTCTTGAGGTGCCACAAAGGACGTTCTAGGGTTCTAAGAAAAGTCGGGCTCTCATGCCTTTGACTGCTTTCAAAGCAACACAACCTTCCGAGCAGGGGAAGCCAGGGAGAAATGCTGGTCTTGGTGAGTTCCATCAGACACCTTTTTTTCCTAGACCAGGCAGAACCCACTGAACAGAGATGAAAATATTCTCTGCAGAGTTTAATTCATTACAGACTGGAATAAGTCTTCATAACTCTAAATTTAAAAAAATATTCAGTGAGTCAGTAGAATGTCATAGAAAGAGTGGATCTCCCCGAAGCAGAAAGGAGCGAAAGCTAGCACAGAAGACGTTGGTTAGCAAGAAGGAAGAGTTTTCTATCATAAAGTTGCTGAAACATAAATAATTTGAAATGGGGGTTTTAAAGCCTGTCGCAGTCTTTAAACAAGGAGTAAGTAGCAAACTAGGAGTTTCCTTTTTTTTTTTTTTTTCCCTGAGACAGAGACTGGCTCTGTTGCCCAGGCTGGAGTGCAGTGGCACGATCTCGGCTCACTGCAGCCTCTGCCTCCAGGGTTCAAGCGATTCTCCTGCCTCAGCCTCCCAAGGAGCTGAGACTACAGGTGTGCACCACGAAGCCCAGCTAATTTGTGTATTTTTAGTAGAGACGGGGTTTCCCCATGTTGGCCAAGCTGGTCTTGAACTCCTGACCTTGGCTGATCCGTCTGCCTCAGCCTCCCAAAGTGCTGGGATTACAGGCATGAGCCACAGTGCCCAGCCTTAGAATTTCTCAATTTAAAAAATCCAGTGTGTTCTTATATGTCAGGGATTGTATTTTAAGTTTTGCGTAATTTTCTCTTAAACCTCACAAGAGCGATTTGAGGTGACTTTTGTTATTATTATTCACGGAAGACACTGAACATCAGGATGACACAGTGAGCAACCTAGTGTCACTGATCTCACAACTGCAAGAGCAAGAATCTGAATCTGAATTTCCTTGAAGGTAAAAATCTCGCTTTTTAATTTTCCTGCTGTGATTCCTGAGGATGTGAATTTTTATGAATGCTTTACAGACCTCAATTCGGGAAGTTCCCTACGGTCGTGACCAAATATCTCAGCTTATATGAATCTAGGACTTAGGCAAAAACTGACGTTAGAGTCCCCCAGTGTCCTAGACTGAACGGAATCTGCAGAAGTCTGCAGAACTCGTTGTGGTGAGTTTAGATATCAGATTCATTCTGTCTCCCTCTCTTACTCCCTAAGTCTATCAGTAAGTCTAGGTATGCAGGAGGGTTAGAATGGGGTTCTCCAAGAGACAGAGCTGAGATGAAATTTGCAAGAAGAAAGTTTATTGAGAGTTTCCCTCAAGATCAATGCCCATGGAGAATTGAAAGGAAGTGGGACTGGGTGGATGAGAGAGTTGAACTGTGGTGTTACAACAAAGGCTTGCCATCCCTTCAGCTGCCAACATTCCCAGAAGCTGGTGGAATAAGCACTGCTGTCATAAAGGAGGGGTGGGGCAGCCGTCAAAGCTTCCACAACCCCAATGCCCTCTGTGCATCCGCTTAGATCAGCTTGGTTGACAAAACACGGACCTAGCTCATGCAGCAAGTGGTGGAGTGCCTCCGGGTGGCCGGCTCACCAGCAATAGCAAGGAGCACCCCTACCTTGCTCAGAGGCTCTGTCTCCACAAAGCAATGCTTCATCCAGGAAGCGCTGCATTGCTCAAAGACCCAGAGGTGGAAACTGAGAAAGTCACTACCGAGGATTTAACTGAAGAGAGCAGGGCCTTGCTGGGGGCTGGTGGTCTGGGCTCAGGCTAGAGAATGCTCCCTGGAAGGGGAACACGGTACCCAGCCCGCTTTTTGACCCTACACAGAGGATACAGGCTCCAAAGAACATCTGAAAGAGGTGTCATAGAGGAAAAACGATTCCATATGAACCCAGAGTGAGCCAGGGCACCCCACCTTCACAGGGACTGCTGGGCCGGCTCACCTATGCCATAAAGGAAGCTAAACTCTGGGTTTAACGAACACCTATATGTCACACTGAAAAAGTAAAACATCCTTGGTTAAAGGTAAGGTACTGAACTCTATTACTGCTGGGGTGCTTTCAGTAACTATTTTCCAAAAATAAGATGTTAGGTGACACCCTAAGAATCTTTGTCAATAAGTCATCACTGTGGCCTAGAGAGCTTTCACTCCTTCGATACGAATTTAATGAACACCTACTATGCACCAAGCAGTGTTCCAGTCAGTGGGGACAAAAAAATTCCTGAAATAGCATTTGCTGCCATCCAAAATTATACACATTGAAGACACATAAACAGCTAGTTATAAAGCAATTTGATAAATTCCACGGTAATGTGCAAATTGCTATGGGAGCCCAAAGGAAGAAGTAATCAGAGAAGCATGACAATCACACTCTTGGAAGTGCTGGCAGGTGCTGAGTGAGTCCAGGGCACAGCCTGAACCCAAAGGGCCCCCGAGTCTCTCGGAGCTGCCCCGGTCACCGCTGACACCACCGCTGTTTGTTCTGCCAACCTCCCTGGGGCAGCACAGGTCACTCTGGGACATTGATAACAGATGAGCCAAAGAGGGAGAAACAGTCAGGTAGGGCAGGTCTTCTGAAATGATTTTCCACAAAACCCAAGCAGAGAAGCTGATGCTTGCCTTCAAAGAAGATACAGATCTTACAAAGAACAGAAACGCGATTAAACTGCCAAATCCTTTCTCCCTGATACAGAACACTGCCCTTCATTTCAATCCCACAATTTCATACTCACCCCAGCCCTGCCACACACACACCCTCCCCAAAATCCTGCTTCCTTTTCGGAGAGTTCCTTTTGCTTGGGCTTTCTTGCGTGCATCGACAGCTTAATCTTTGTTTGGGTTTTTAAATAGCAGTTAAGAAACAAGAGCTCATCTCTTTGAACAGTGGTGTCATGTCTGGCTGTGTTTCTCCTGCCACCTGGGAAAATGACTTTGGGTGGCCTGTTGTGGGCTATTCAGGCTGTAGTTCCCTCTCACCCACAGGCAAAGCAGTCCCCTCCTGAGGCCACAGACTGAGCTTAGAGAAAGAAAAGCGGGCACCTTCCTTCCATGCCTCCCCTGCCAATCGCTTTACCACCGGGCTCCCAGAAAGAGGAGTTTAGAACCATCTTTTTTCATGAAGGTTGGGAGCAAAATGGGGGATTTTAAGATGAAAACGGTTATATATGACCGTTTCTTTTTTTGCTTTTGAAAATTGTCATTCTTTTTATTTTACTTTAAGTTCTGGGATACATGTATGTGCAGAACGTGCAGGTTTGTTACATAGGTATTATTCATGTGCCGTGGTGGTTTGCTGCACCCATCAACCCATACACATCACTGTTCTAAACTAAGGTAAAGTTTGACATGGAGAAGGAAGTGGCGGGAGGCACGGAGACATCTCTGCGAGTTTAGGTCTTGGTGTGAGGCTTTGAATGTTGTGAGTGCCTAAAAATTTAGGATGACTTTCTGATATAAATAAAACATGAGTGCCAGAATTAGATAAACAGTATTTGTATAAGAAGACCCTTGTTTTCATTCTGTCCCGTTTTATTATTTGATTCCTGTGAGACAAGGCTCATAGGAATGAGTGAACATTCACTCAGAAGACTGAACATCTGCCAAGATAAAGAAGAAAGGACAACGTGGACAGATTCTCATGGGAAGCACCACTTTGCAGAATGGCGTCTGTCCTGTAGACCTCAGTGCCAAACCCGCAGTGACGGCCGTGTTTTCGGGATGCACCCAGCAGGCCTCCTCGTGCCCTCCTGAGGCTGCGGCGGCCTTGTCCGCAGTGTCGGGGCAGACGGAGACCAACCATGTAAAGGGACAAAAGCTGGAGAAGACGGACTTGAATCCCACAGCACTGCCAGGCACGCAGGACGGCCGGGCGCGCTGCCCGCCACGGTGACTCATGCCGCTGTCTGCCTCTAATGAAACCGCAGGTTAGGGGCCCTCAGCTACAGACACACCCCACAGTGAATGCTCCCTTCTGTGACGTTGATGGGCCCGGGAGGAAATCACTGTTGGTAAACATGTTCATTAGAGTCCTGTGAGAATAACAGTGACAAGAATTTCATTGGCTGGGATTCCACAATGCGTCCGGCCGTGGGATGGGGACCGGAGAGGCCTTATCTCTAATTACCAATCTGTTAAATCTGTTTCATAAATAATGTATTCTTTGAAAATCAGAAGCCAAAAAGTGAAATGACCGAACAACGCCCACACAAGTGAAATGACTGACCAGTGTCCACATAACTAGCAAGTTGCCGAGGTTGTACTTAACCTAATATTTCTGACTACCGAAAATGTTCACAGTCTCACTATGGGTCCCTTAAACAATAGTGGCGTCGGGTACCATTTATCAAGCATTTACTCTGTGCCCGATTTTCTTCTGTGCATTTTACATATATGTTCCTATTTAATCCCCACCATCATTTTTGCTACTCGTGTTATTTCTATTTGCACATCCCTTATAAAGGTGAATGTCTGACAACCTAGGTGAGGTTTGGGGATCGTTAGCATCTGTGTTACTGAAGACAAGCTGGGTCTCTGCTGCCAATCTTGCTCAGGGAGCAGCAGACCGGACATAAAGTTGTCAACACCTTGACAATTCTGGAAGATCCTCTCTAAATATTAGCCAACACTGAGCTCCTTGTATATTTCATGTAGCCATGAGTGAATCAGGAATAGCATCTTTTACCCACGGAGAACAGTAACCGCATTACACTGATAACAGTGATTAAGCTCAGAACAAGCTCTGGAGTCATCCCAGCCGGGTTTAGAAGCCTGTCTTTTTCACTGAAGAGCTGTCTGACCCTGTAGATACCATGTAAACTTTCTAGGCCTCCATTTTCTCATTTGTAAATCATAGATAATAATACCTACCTTATAAGTGTTCGCACTATGCAAATTAGATAAGATGACACCCATAGAACACGTAGCACTATGTCTGGCAGCTACTAAATGCAAAATAATTGGTAGCTCTAGTTATTTTAAAATGAGAAATAATCGCATTCTACAGGTTGAACCAGTTAGGATTGGATATAGCTGTGTTTAACAGGGAACAAATGTAGCAGCAGCCTAAAGAAGACAGAAATGTACTTCTCTGCCACACAAGAGAAGCAGAGAGCAGGTGCTCCAGGACACATTAGGTGGCCCTGCGGCATGTTCAGGGAGACCCCGGCCATTGCCTTTGTTCTGACATCTAGACAATGGCTTCCACTCTCAAGGTCACTCATGGCCCAAGGTGGCCTCAGCAGCCTAAGCCAGGACGTCTGACTTTTGGGCCTAACAGAGAAAAAGTAAGACAGAAAGGCACCCCTCAAGCTGAGTAAGCTCCCTTTAAGCCACCTTCCTAAGAGTCCTGTGCAACTGTCTGCTTCCATCTTACGTACCAGATCAAGCTACACCACCACACTATGCCACAAGAAGACTCCGAAGTGTCGTCTTCTATTCCAGGAGAAATTACGCCCAGATAAAGGTATCAGGATTTGTTTCTAAGAATAAATGGAAAGAAATATGCTGGAGAAAGCCCCTGGCAGGCCCTGGCGCACTGGGTAAGAGGGATGTCACCATGATGATGCCCGCCGTGCTGAGGAGGAGTGGTGATCTCAGTCCACTGTTTCATATCAGGATGAGTAACGCTGGTACAGGACGCATGAAGCGTTGTGAGCTAGGCAGTGGCAGTGCCCAAGAGGACTCAGACCTTCTGACTTCCAGCTGGTTCAATGGATTTTTCATTCAAATTCACTGCTTTTCTCATAAATAACAGGCTTTTTGAAAAATCCCCATTTAGGGACATCAGCTAAGTATTTCCTTTAAGGCCTTCAGTTCTTTTGTGTTTAGGCTGCGTTGGTTAACAGGATGTCACTCCCCAGCACAGAACGTGTCTTCCATTGTAATCGCTGTTGGTAATCACTAACAGCCATTTTACCAAAGGCGAGGAATACAATCCGGTTAGTCACTCCATGGATATGATTTTCTAAGGCTTTAATTGAGTCCTTTTCATTACTCTTCCAGTCTACATTTTATTCTATAAAGATATAGTTTGCCCTTCCTGAGGTTATAGCCCATGGAAACATTACCGAGTATATAATTGGCAAGCTTATGTGTTTATTAAGAAAAATTTAGTTCACAGAGTTCTATCTCATTTAAACTAAAATCTTCTAAATACTAGAGTGCTATTTGATGTCTATGCACTCCTTAGGGTCTTTTTAAATAGGATTTTAAAGAACCTTAGAAATGGGAAGCCATGCATTGCTACCGGCACCCCAGTACATGGACCCAAGCAGCAAAAGACCAGAATCATTAAGCCCAGGCCCATGAGTTTAAAATGAGTCCTCAACTAGAGAGGGAATTCTCTAGCTCCTAATTAAAGAGGCTTTAATCACAGACAATGAATAAAAAGCATGGAAGAACAAGTGGCATAAAGGAAAAAATCATAGCTATTTAGATGGGAGGAAGCTGTGATGGAAAAAATTCTGTGCAGTAGCATTCCCTGATCATATTTCCCAGGCATGATTTCAGAATAAATTTCCTCTTTCTCCCTAGAAAACTGGATTTACCTCAATCACAGATTCCTTTGAAAACAGTTTGGTAGGGAATTCCAAATTTCATCAACACATCTTCTCATAGGAAGATGATTGGTAAATGGAAAAGACAACAGGTTATAAACGTAGCCTAAAATAAGATACTGGGTTTTGTAATTAATATATAAATAAACGTATATTTTAAAAGTTCTACAAGGATATACACCTAGATATTGATAGAGGTTATCTTGAATGGTAGAATTGTGAAATTTCTCTCTCCCTTTTGCATATACATGTATTTTTATGTTTATGCAGGTAATTTACTTGTATACTACATTTACTTGTATACTATATATGTACTGTTTTTCTAAAAGGAAATGCATGTGTACATGCCTATGGATGATTAACAACTAACCTTCCAAGAAATAAACAGGCTAATTCCTAGCTGCACATGTTTGTGAATAAACCAAATCCGCCCAGTGAAAGTGTACATTGTGTGGATAAAATGCCTACTGTTTACTGGGAAAGTTACAGTACCACTTATCCAACAAAATACTTGGTCTTTCTAAGATGTCAGAATTTATCTACTCCAATTTTTACAAAATTTGAGAAACAAAAAAACTTCTTTTCTCCAGGTGTCCCTATGATGGTACCACTATTACTTTTACTGTGGTATATTAAGGACAGATGAAAAACAGAAAAGTAAAAAATGAGATATGTCATTTATTCAATCTATAAATGATGATGAAGTTCACGGCACATATTGACTGATTATCACTGGCAATAATTCCAAACCCCCACGACTCAAAGATTCACAGGTAGAGGGTAGCTCTGTCATGCCCCCTTGGGTTCCTGGCATCTCTACTGTGGGTACAACCTGACTTGCCTGCACTTTATGTTATAAAAGGGACTTTCCCCAGATGTCAGTGTTGTCCTTCCACCTACATTGCCCTTATCCTGTGCTCTCTCTTACCTGCCCACCCCCTCTCTCCACCAAGGAGCAGGAGACATGTGATAGGGATGGAGATTCAGCCAGTCCAAGAAGCGGGGCACTGAGTGAAAAAAGAGAGCATAAGTCCATATCCAACAGAAGTGTTCACCTTGCGCTTTAGAGCCCTTCTTTGGGGGATCCCACAGCACCCCATGCCCGTGAGCTGCCTTAATTTATCACAGATCAAATTCAGTGCTCATGGGGGGCACCGCTGCCTTCAGTCCTTTTTGTGCATCTGTCTTTCTTCTATGTGCAATAAAACTCTAATTTGACCATAAACGATGTCCTCTCTGTGCCCATTGCTGGAGCGTGTGGATTTATGGTCAAATCTGGGAAACTAAGAGCAGAGCCCAAGAGGAGCTTAGATCCATGGGGCTGAGAGTCCTCCTGGAAAAAATTCAACCAGTAGGATGTAAACACTTTGTTTCAGTGATGGAAGACGCACGGAGCAGAGGAGAAAGCCTCTCGGAGGTTTATTTGAACAAAGAGCCAAAGATCCTGTTAAGATAGAACGCATCTTAAAGCATTACAAACTGACTGGTCACATGTTGAAAAGGTTCAAAAATGAATAATCCTTGAGTGCTATGTCACTTTAGCTTGTTCCCAGTCCATTTTCCAAAGAAAAGGAGAACTGTGTGTCAAAGGTGAAAACTCTGAATTCTAAAATTTCTATGAATCATTGGGGTGCAGGAAAGTCACCCCAGAGCCCCTCAAACAAGTTATGATTCAAAGGGGAGAGGCAGAGCAGCCAGTGCATTGAGCACAGACCGGTGTGCCTGTGGGCAGACGGATCACCATCCCCAAACGCAGGCTCTGCGCTTACAGTTTGGATTCATAGACCAACCCACTAAGTCTCAAGCCACCAAAAAAAAAAAAAAAAAAAAAGGTGAGAGTTTATGTTTCCACCCATTATGACTGAGCCTCTCTGTGGCCAGCCGGCTTGCCAACAGAGCGGCTGGCTCACAGTGGGCATCCTCCCACTTGGGGGGCCTGAGGATGCCACATGGGGTAAGTAAAGTGTGTGTTTCCAAGCTTCAGGTATTACAGCGACTATTCTTTTTACCTTGTCCGCTAAAACTGGACCAAAGAATTCACTCTTAAGTTATGATAAATTCCTTCCCTGGGCAATTTTTGGGCTTCATCACTCATATAATTCCAGGAATTCACTGCACTTTGCAGGGCTATTCTGCCAGAGAATGTGGCGTCTCTTCTTGGTTTACCTGTTCATCTGCCCATCCCCTCATCCTGTGAGGCAGGGTGATGCGGAGAGAAGAGCTTCCAAGACCCAGCCTGGTTATCCCATCCTTTGGAATGGTGGCTGACCGACCACTGTGTATTCCCAGTGGAACATCAATGTCTAACTCCCAAGGTCAGGCTTCCATAGAGCCAACTAGACACACGGCTCCTTGGTTGCTGTCCCCTTCCAGAGGCTCTAAGTTTAAATACATATGTGTACATATATAGATATATGTATACATGTGTATACGTATACATACACACGTTTATTGGTAAATGCATTCTTCTTTAAAGAGAAGTTTTAGGCTCACAGCAAAATGGAGCAGAACAGACAGAGATTTCCCATGAGTCTCCCTCCCCGCTGCCACGACCACACACACAGCCTCCCCACTCTCAACATTCATCATTCGGTTGGGACATGTGTAAGAACTGATGCAATGTCACATCACCATCACCCAGAGTCCGTCCACACATGCCATTAGGGTCCACGCTTGGTGCTGCACATTCTACGCGTTTTGACAAATACATAACAACATGTGTGCGCCTCTGTACTATCCCATGAAATAGTTCCACTGTCCGAAAAATCCTGTTTTCTGCCGATTCATCCCTCCCTCCCCTAAACCCTGGCAACCATTATCTTTTCACTGTCCCCACAGTTTTGCCTTTTTCAGAGTCTCATAGCGTTGGAATCACTTTTCAGATTGGCCTTTTACTTAGTAATGTGCATTTAAGGTTCTTCTGTGTCTTTTCATGGTTTGATGGCTGATTTCCTTTTAGCACTTTAAAAATACTCCATTGTCTGGATGTGCCATAGTTTATTTATGCATCCACCTACTGGATATCTGTATCGCTTCCAAGCTTGGGCAATTATCAATAAAGCTGCTATAGACATGTACATGCAGGTTTTTGTGTGGACACACATTTTCAACTCATGTTGGTAATGATTTGAAATGATTTGGTAATGAAAACAAGGAAAGTGATTTCTGGATCTTACGGTAAAAGCGTGTTTTGCTTTCTAAGAGACTGCCAAACTGTCTTCCAAAGTGGCTGCGCCATTCTGCATTCCTACCAGCAACAAATGACAGTTCCTAGTGCTTCACACCCTTGCCAGTGATTGGTGGGGTCAGTGTTCTGGATTTTCATCATTGTGATAGGTGTATGGTGGTATCTCGATGCTGTTTTAATTGAGAAAGATGTTCATCAAGGCCCAGGACCAATGCCTAGTTCTTATCCACCACCTTTCTGTGAGTACCTCTCAGAGCTGTGGGATTAGAATGTCCAGAAACAAAGACATTCTACGTAGAGAGTGGAGAACTCTCCACGAGGCACAGGGCATAGAGGTTGCATCAGGGAGAGGAGAGCTAAGCCCAGAGTGGGCTTCCCCACTGCACGTCTCAGCTTCCTGTTGCTGCTGTAGTAACTTGCCACAAATGCGGTTCCTTAAAACAGCACTAATCTACCGTCCTAGTGTTCTGGAGGTTAGAAATCCAAAATCAGTCTCACAAGGCTGGAGGCAAGGTGTCAGCAGGAAAGGTTCTTTCCGAGGCCCTGGAGAACCGTTTTCCTGCCTTTTCCCACCTGTGGAAGCTCCTGCCTTCCTCCGCAGGTGTCCCCTTCTTTGTCTTCGAAGCTGGCGATGCAGCCTGTCGCTCTGCCATCACTTCTCCCTCCACCTCCCTCTCACAAGGATTCTCATGATGACACTTAGAGTTGACCGGGACAATCAGGACATCTTCCCACAGTGAGATTCTTAACTTCACGGCATCAGCAAGGTCCCTTTGGACACGTACGGTAAGGTTCACAAGTTCCTGGGATTAGAAGGTAGACATCTTTGGAAGTGTATTATTCAGCAGGACAAACACCAAGTAAGGACATCTACAGTCCAAAGCATTTTATGTTTAATCAATGTTTTAGATTCCTTAGATATACACGATAGGATTCTTGGCACTGCAAAAGAGACTATATCTTACTGTTAGCAGAAAGAAAATAGATACTCCCTTGCTTTTACCTAAAGGAAATCCAGGTACGAATGACAAGGCATTAATGACATTGGTAGATGCTAGTTTCAGCCCTTCATTATTAATTCTATTTGTCTACCTTTTCTCCTATTTTGCCATGTAAGGGGGATCTGTCCCACTCTACCTATAGCAGATTAGTCCTAAATTATTAAAATCCAAATGAATATGTGGCCATTGACTTCCATTATGCACAAATGTATAATTTATAAGGCATCTGCTTCCGCAGGTTGAGGGAAGGTGGCAGTTATCGGATACACAGAACCCAATGGGCTGTTAAATGCATCAAGGAATTTGAACCGCATCACCCATTTCAGGTTTCTTGATGAAAATGAGATGTAAAGGGGAATTAAAATGTGTTAATACATTTTTGTCATTTGAGGCTGTGCTTCAATATTATAGAACCTAATTAATCAACATTTATGTAATTGGGAGGTTTTTTATTACATTCTGAAAGACAAAGTATTTTAAAAATTGATAAAGGCCTTTCAAACACTGTGGCCCATAAAACCAAACTAGCTATAACCGTTATCTGTCGTCAACACTAAAACATAAGAAAACAAAAACAGGGCAGTGGAAAGTGGTAGAAAAACATTAGATTTATACCCAAAACCACAGGATTTGGGCTCTGAGGCTGCTGCTTATAAGCCGTGTACTTTAAGGCAAGCAGTTTGATTTCTCTAACCCTCAGTTTACTTGTTTATGAAGTTTGAATGACATTCCCTTCTTCAGAAGCTTGTTGCAGTAAGCAGATGGAATGCTGCATCTCAAGCGCATTGTTACATATAAAGGGAGATGGACCACAGCTTACCTGTAAATGCATGCATTGTTAATTGTATTTTTGGTGGTTTAGAGAAAGTAAAAAATTTCAGGTGTTCTTAAAGTTAAAAGTTACAAAATTCTTCTGTAGCCCCAGAGGATGATTCTAAATTTGCCATGTTGTTGGAGTTACTATTGCTATTTTATCATCCAGTGTCAGCTTCTGGGAATAATAGCAGCTTCAGAAAAAAGGACATGATTAAGGTGTCAAGAGGGTGGAGATGAAAGGCATCTGACTCAGCCATTCTGTTTGACGTGAAAGAACAGTTACAACGCTATGGATATGACCAGGAGAGAGAGGAGCAAAAAGCCTAAGGAGAAAACAGCAGTTTAAATGACTGAAATCTACAAATGTTTTTATTTAATCCATAGTCTTTCAATTTAACACGTTTCATAAGTAAACCATCTCACATTTTCTAGAACAGCAATCTCCAACCTTTTTGGCACCAGGGACAAGTTTTGTGGAAGACAATATTTCCAGGGACAGGGAGACGGTGACAGAGCATCGGGGATTAGATTCTCATACGGAGCATGCAGCCTAGGTCCCTCACCTACGCGTTCACAAAAGGTTTCGGGCTCCTCTGAGAATCTAACGCTGCAGCTGATCTGACAGGAGGCAGAGCTCAGGCGCAATGTGATTGATGGGGAGTGGCCGTCACACTGCTGAAGATTTGCTTGCTCCTCTGCCAGCCGCCCCCTGCATGCTGCCTGGCTCCTATACTGCTTCATGGCCCGGGAGTTGGGGACCCCTTTTCTAGAAGACGAAAATAATGGGAGCAACAATTACTAAAACACTCTCCCTGAAGAGCTGCACCAACCTCCTAGAATTCTTAGCAGGCCTTAGCATGTAGCTCACTGAGCTTGCACCAACCTAGGCCTTTGCCCTGTGACCCCCTGCCCACCCTGACACAGCAACCAAAGGGTTAAGCCTGCTACGAATGGACCCTCCAGGACTCTACCCCAGGACCACAGCCAGTATCGCCTCTGATTGGTCCACACCTGTGCTGTCCAGGGCAGTCCACGCTTTAAATGTCACCTCAGCTCACAGGTAGACTAACTACTCCTCCCTGTATGTATTCAGAGGCTGGCCTTCCAGATCAGTGACAAATCCTGACACCTAATTATAGGTGCCTTTTCCAATTTTCTGTGGGTCTAGGATTTCTGCTCAGTACCATCCCAGTGGGGCGTTACACAGAGAAGCCAGGCAGTACATATTTATTGTTAGATTGTTCCCAGACATCCTACTTCCAATAAGTAATCTACATACTTTACCTTTCCACTCAGTGTTTTACTTGTTAATAATTTAGTGGTGCCTTTTTTTTCCTCCTGGAATCTATGCATTGATTCACGATAATCTTCAAAAGGGAAAATTAAATCTGTA
The DNA here is from genome assembly GCF_009761245.1 of Sapajus apella. NCBI lineage: Eukaryota > Metazoa > Chordata > Mammalia > Primates > Cebidae > Sapajus > Sapajus apella. The sequence continues at coordinate 20,205,945 of NW_022436979.1, read as the reverse complement.
AATAATTCTTTATAGTCACAGGACCCAGGACCCAATCTGAATACGCCATGGATTGTCGTGTTCTAATAAAGCAAGTGTAAGTAGAGCTGTTTACTTATTTATGACAGAATACTGGTTATAAAAATTAACCTGCTCTGTTTATCAGCTTCCTCAGAGGTTAACACTGTGAATACTTTTCTGGATGCCTTCTAAAATGTCTTGATACAAAAGATGAGGCATTATTACGAAAGATTTTTAAGTCTTGCCTTTTTCCCTTGACAGGTACTTGTCAACCTCTTTTCATGGCAGTACATCAAAGTCCTGTTGATGGTCATTTAGATTATTCAATTACAAATAACACTGCAGAAATATCTTTGAATAACATCTTTGGAATGATCAACAAGAGTGACAAAATATTAATTGTATACATATTTATACCAAAATAAAAACAGTGGTTATTTTTCAGAACTGAATTTTCTTTTGATTTTTCCCTTATTTTTTTTTTATATTTTTCCTAATTTTCTGTAATGAACACATTAATTTCACAATCAGACAAAAATTTTCTAAACTTGAAAGTTAAAATACACTGAGGCAAATAAATAAATATTCAATGTACCAAAAATTAATTCCATCCCACTGTAATAAATTATCTGTTGGCCAATACTTTCATTGTATACTAGATGCTATGTATTGAACAAAGTCATTACCTACGTTCCATTCATCAAAATGAATGTTTAAAATATCTTTCTATTTAATATGGCCTCAAAGGGATTTGGCAAAATGCCTGCCTGGGTGCATTATTAAATATGTCCAGGAGAATACTGTTTTGATTTCATAAGTCAACTTCAGAAGACAGCAAACACAGGTACCACAACATTCTTCAGTGAACTATAATCAGTTTGGCTCTAGTCAACTGTACCTTGATGGCCTTTGCATAAACTATGTCATTACAATCACGCCAGTGGATCGCCATCATTTGATTTTGACTCATGAAAAGGGTATTATATAATTTCTTTTCTTTTTTTTTTTTTTTGTGACAGAGTTTTGCTCTCATTGCCCAAGCTGGAGTGCAATGGCGTAATCTCAGTTCACGTAAAATCCCCGGAGAAGGTGTGTGCTGACTTGATCGTAAGAGCAAAGAAAAAGAACACATACATTTTTTTGAGACAAAGTCTTGCTCTGTTGCCCAGGCTGGAGTGCAGGGGGCAACCTCAGCTCACTACAACCTCCGACTCCCGAGTTCAGGCTAGTCCAGTCCCTCAGCCTCCAGAGTAGCCGAGACTACACGCACATGCCATTACACCTGGCTAATTTTTGTATTTTTAGTAGAGAAGGAGGTTTCACCATGTTAGCCAGACTGGTCTTGAACTCCTGGCTTCAAGCGATCTGCCAGCCTTGGCTTCCTGAAGTGCTGGGATTACAGGCTTCAGCCACCATGCCCAGCCCCTATATAAATATTTTCAAACCATATGATCACTCTATTTGTTTAGATAGAGATTTTTTGGCCCCTGAGGAAAGAATTTTTATTGTCTAGGCTCTCACTGACCGCCAGGGCTTTGATCACCATTTTTTTTTTTTTTATTAAGACAGGGCTTCACCATGTTGGTCAGGCTGGTCTTGAACTCCCGACCTCAGGTGATCTGCCCGCCTTGGCCTCCAAAGTGCTTGGATTACAGGCGTGAGCCACCCCACCCGGCCTGACCACCATTTTTAAAGTTGTAATTAATTAGGAAAGAAAATACTGTGCCAGCTTCAGCTAAACACACCAGGAGAAAAATAAAACTAGTAAACATGTGTGGGGTGGTACAGAAGTCCAGGGGTTTATGAGGCATACTCCCTCCTCAACATGGACTCACGTATAAATATTTGTGCCAGATCCATTGGAAACTTACAACAGATGGCTCTCAGGAATGGTGAAAAGCGGAAAATCCTCTGGGAGCCACGAAGACCCAAGGCTGGCTTTTCAAGATTCAGGATAACAAGGTGATCAGTGGAATCGAAGTGAAGTTGACGTGCTGATAGAATTTTCAGAAATGTAAACGTTATTGCATTTTATCCATGGAAATATAAAGTAAACTTTCCCATATTGGATTCCCTCTTCCTTGCCCAGTCAAGACTTTTTTTTCGGCCTTAACTGATTTTATCAGTGCTCTAAACATTCCACTATTTGGGGAGTGGCTGTATCTACCTAACCAAATCTTCTACTGAAAAATATTCCCTATGGCGAAAGTATTTTGTGGAATTCTCTACTAAAATGTTAATTATTTTTGAGGTTGTTTTAATAATTTCACGACCAGAGTCAAAAATGCAACTGGGATTTTTGTCCCTCACAGATGGGAATTACCACTGCATACACCGGTGCGATGGTTAAATGGATGAGCATGGGATGCCCAAATACAGGACCTTGGCAAGTGACAGGACCTGTTTTGATTGTACGTTTTCATTCTGTAGAAGGATAGCACAAGCTTTTAAATTGGGTATAAAATGACAAATAGTTACATGACTACTTTTATCTATAAGACAAGGGAGTTGAACAGAACTATTTCTAAATTCCCTTCCATTTTCAAAATACCATGATTCTACCTTTTTCACTCTCAACATGACAGTAACGGCTGCCCACTGCTATAACAGCATTCCAAGAATGTTTTTTAATGACCATCAACTGCCAACTATCATTTTCCATGTCACTGGCCCAGAAAAGCCTTGAGGTCCATTTGGAATTTATAGAAAATGAGGCATTAGAAGGACAGGCTAAAGCTCTCCACTCCTGTGTGGCTTCAGACATGGGGTTTTAGCTGAATAACTACAGAAAGCCTTTCTTAATGGCGACTCAATATTTTGGCCAATCCATACAAATCCTCATCACCCTTACAAATAGAAGTGATTAATTAGAGTAATGATGACCAATCTTTTCTGCCAGTTCTCAGAAAGTAAAACGCGTATCAAAATATTCCTAAAAGGTTATCTTGGCTAGGCAAAGATGAAACATGGACTGCTTCTTCCAAGGTGGCAAATGAATAACGCCCTCTCCTCTGTAACTATTCATCTGCCTTATACTAGTTTTTGAAAAACGAAGAGTCTTTGGGGGACTAGGAGGCAGTAAAAGGCAACAGTAGAGAAATGGGAGGTTTAGATGGTATCTGAATTCTGCATCTCAAGGATTCAGTAAAATCACATGAAAATGCTTCGAGACTCTGAGCTTAAGAAGCACTGTGCTGGGAGCCAGGTAATGACCGGGAGAAGCCACAGGCACCCTCCCTGCTTCACCGCCTAATACGAAAGCAGCAGCTCAGGGCTTAAGGGCAGCAGACCTCCAAGAAGAATTTGGGGGGCAAAAGAAAATTGAGAGCTGTATTCCTGAGGAAGTCGTTGCCACTTTGGGGATTCCTGAGATTACCTAGGAAAGGACTTGCCCTGAGTTTCTGCCCGGGGATTTGGAGATAAATAGGTTTGGGTGTCAGTGTTAGTGTGATCACATTTTTACCTGCAAGTAATGGAGGTCAGAACAGTGACACTAATGGTAGATGAATTTCAAAAGCAATTTAGATTTTTACCTTACACTGTGATACAGATATCCTCTATTTTGGTAAATAAAGGGGTAAAATTGAGAGCAAACCAAAATTTATTTTTTTCAGAGTGAACTGAAGTTAAATAGGGAGCTGTAAAGTAGAGAAGCAAAAAGGTTGTTGTGTACAAATATCACTATTATCCTTTAAGGAAATGTTACCCTCAATATTAACTATGGAAACTGAGCAAGTCAATTCAACACTCTGGACTTATTTTATTATTGTTATTATTTTTTAGACAAAGTCTCCCCTGTCACCAAGGCTGGACTGCAGTGGCGCAATCTTGGCTCACTGCAACCTCCGCCTCCCGGGTTCAAGCGATTCTCCTGCCTCAGCCTCCCAAGTAGCTGGGACTACAGGCGCCTGCCACCACGCCTGGCTAATTTTTGTATTTTTTTTTTTAGTAGAGATGGGATTTCACCATGTTAGCCAGGATGGTCTCAATCTCCTGACCTCGTGATTCACCCACCTTGACCTCCCAAAGTGCTGGGATTACAGGTATGAGCCACCGTGCCCAACCTGGCCTTATTTATTAATTACAAAAATAGGAGATATTACCCCTCGACACAGGAAAAGCAGCGATAAAGCACTTTCATTGATGACACCCCTGTGATATTTGTTACACCTGTGATAAAGTAGTTATTTAACCATAACTGGTTATTAAAATGAAATGCAATAAATACTACAAAATCTGTAACTCAGCTTCATAGGAAATAGCTACGGCCCATTAAGCTGCCAACAGCAAAGATCTATTCATGTGTATATGTAATCTGCAATTGTATTCCCATGTTATTTGGAATGCCCTGTGTTGTGATACCCTCAGTTCAGTTATTAGCAAACAGGTGTCCTCATTATACAAAAAGTGTAGATGGCCATCAGCAACTCCCCTGACAGCAGAGAAACCGAAGACCCAGTTCTCATGGAGAATCACTTTGTCACGGAGATTATCTTTCAGCCACTGCCTGAGTGGAAGCATCTTTTCTGCTGTACCTAATGCCTGCCTGGGGAATAGATCCTGCTTTGGAGAATTCCATACACATGAAAAACAAATTCTGTCTAGAATAAATAATTCCAGGGCTCACATAAGAAGCATCCTCTCACTGCCTCTACTGATGTTACTTTGCTGGCCACAGGCAAAAAGTATAGTAAATATGGGAGGGGTGATACTGTGGTTAGTGACTACAAAAGATAAGGGCAAACGACAGATCTTAATAAATAAACAACATAGCATTTTGTCTCCATGTTTCAAAGGAAATTGGCTTCTAAAGAAGAAAAGAAAACCCTACTTTAGAACTTTATTTGAACTGTCTAGAAAGAGATTATATGATCAAAATAAGAGAAAGCATAAAAGCGGTTCAATAGCTTGGGCAACACAGAAAGACTCTGCCTCTACAAAAGAAGAAAAATTAGCTGGGCGTGGTGGCACGTGCCTGTAATACCAGCTACTTGAGAGGCTGAGGTTGGGGGATCACCTGAGCCTGGGAGGCAGATGTTGCAGTGAGCCAAGATTTGCCACCGCACTCCAGCCTGGGCAACAGGGCGAGACCTTATCTCTAAATAAATAAATAGACAGCTTTAAGGAAACTGGGATTTGTCTTCCCTTTATCTGTATATTCTGAAAGCATATAACCTATCCTGCTCACTTCGTCTTCTTGATCCCAGCGCTTGTAGTTTCTTTCTGTTTAAAATTGTAATCAGGATGCTTGCCTCTGAAGGGTGTCATAAGTTCTGCTGGGAGAACTTCGTGACCTTGAAAAAAGACTTTAATGAGCTTGGAGGAAAAAAGTGTTCTCTCTTTCACACACACACATACACGCATATACACATAGACTGTTTCACTGGTTGGCCATTCATCGTCTTAACCTAAGTGTCAGTCATTGATATTTTCACAAAATCTACTCAGTGTTTGTGTGTAACTGCCTATTCATAAACGTAGGAGGCGCATTATTTGTTAATGTAGACACTCAATTGGAGGCTGTTACTTCATAAACATTCTGAAGCTGATTTTTATATAACTTGTCTTTGTGGCAGATGCTAGGTGGAAACATGAACACAGTAAAGCAAAGCACTCTGTATTTCTGCTTTGAAAGTCTTTATTAAGACACAGTAGGGGAATTGCTATTTCAGATGAATGTGAGTCTACTGAATGCCCATATGCAAGCCCTTACAGAGGATAAAAGAGGAGTTTCTCAGGGACCCTACTAGATTGACTTCATAGTGGGGACAGAGATTTGCCCTGTTCATTCATTCAAAAATAGGAGGAAAAGAGCAAGTTTTAAAGGAAATAATTGGGCTGAGTGTAGTGGCCCATGCTTGCAATCCCAGAATTTTGGGAGGCTGAGGTGGGCAAACAGCTTGAGCTCAGAAGTTTGAGTCCAGCCTAGGCAACATGGTGAAACCCCAGCTGTATTAAAAATACAAAAATTAACCAGCTATGGTGGTGTACACCTGTAGTCCCAGCTACTTGGGAAGCTAGGGTGGAGGGATGGCTTGAGCCCAGGAGGTCAAGGCTGTAACAAGCAGAGATAACACCACTGCACTCCAGCTGGACGGCAGAGAGCCAGAGCTTGTCTTAAACAAAAACACAAAAAATGAAAAATACAAAAACAAAAACAAAGAAATTTGAAAAAATAAGTAAATGAGGTTAAAATTTTATCCTTTTAAATTAAATTTCACTTTCTAGAATTGATATGCACCAGCTCATGATTTTTTACCTTGTTTTAACACAGTGAGAAAACTGAGGCTTTGCACCCTTAGTTTTTTTTAACAAGTAACTGGGTTCACACCTTTTTTTTTTTTTGAGACAGAGTCTCACTCGGCCGCCCTGGCTGGAGTGCAGTAGCACGATCACGGCTCACTGCAGCCTCCACCTCCTGGCTTCCAGAGATTCTACTGCCTACTGTACTCAATGAGTAGCTGAGATTACAGGTGCCCACCACCACACCTGGCAAATTTTTGTATTTTTAGTAGAGATGAGGTTTTACCACGTTGGCCAAGCTGGTCTCACGCTCCTGACCTCAAGTGATCCACCCACCTTGGCTTCCCAAAGTGCTGGGATTACAGGTGTGAGCCACCGCACCTGGCCAATTCACACTTTTTTAGAGCGGGCATCCTTACCCAGGCCTTGCAGACGCTCCCCCACCCCTACAGCCTGGAAAACCACCAACCCCACCAGGTTGAGAGAGGGAGGCAGGATCCGTGGTGGGCTTAAGGGGCTCATCAAAACACTGAAACACTGAAGCTGTAGGCATAATTTTTTTCTTACCTTTATGTGTGTCAGAGTTCTTATTTGCAAACAGAAAAAACCAATTCTGGTGAATTCATGTGAGAAAGGAATTTAATAATACATTGAGTAGTTCACCGAATTTACTGGAAAGATATTATATATCCCAGAAATCACTTATAAAACCAACGGAGGCCAGGGAATCAAAATGATAGTGAAAACGACACCACAAGCAAGACTGGGTAAGACTGCTCTGCCAGCAGACGCGGCATTTCACCACCGGAAACAGCTGCTGCTGGCCTGGAACCTGGCATGCTGCTCCTGCTCATGCCTAGAGAGTAAATGCTAAGCTGTGCCTACTTCTTTGCAACACTAGCTCTGCTTTCAAGACCCGGGACTAAGCAGGATGAGGCCACATACCAGCATTCTATCTGTGCAGCTCACAGTCCACAAATGGGCCTCTGCAGATTCTGGGTTCCATGCTGGGGCTGAGGATTGACTGACCCAGAAACTCATGCAATGAGTTTGACACTGGGCAGCTTACAATAAAATATGTATATAATGCAAATATATATGTAATGTATATAATGTAATAAAATTATGGAAATTTTATATAATTTTATATAATTAATTTTAATTAGTTTTATATAGTTAATATAATAGTGTAAATATAATTATATATGTGTGTAAATATAATATTATATATTATATATAATTATATATACACACATATATAATAATATTTACACTATTTTATATATATATATACACATGCACTGTATTGGTCTGCTTTCATGCACTGATAAAGAATATCTGAGATTGGGTAATTTACAAATGAAAGTGGTTTATTAGACTCACAGATCCACAAGGCTATGGCTGCCTCACAATCATGGCAAAAGGCAAGTCACATCTTACATGTATGGTGGCAGGCAAAGAGAGAGCTTGTGCAGGCAAACTTCCGTTTTTAAAGTCATCAGCTTTTGTGAGACTTAGTCACTATTATGAGAACAGCACAGGAGAAACCTGCCCCCACGATTTAATTACCTCCCACTGGGTTCCTCCCACAACACATGGAAATTGTAAGAGTTACAATACAAGATGAGATTTGGGTGTGGACATAGCCACATCATATCATTCCACCCCTGGCCCCTCCCAAATCTCATGTTGTCACATTTCAAAACCAATCATGTCTTCCCAACAGTCCCCCAAAGTCTTAACTCATTTCTGCATTAACTCAAAAGTCCACAGTCCAAAGTCTCATCTGAGAGACGGCAGGTATCTTTCACCTGTGAGCCTGTAAAATCGAAAGCAACTTAGTTACTTCCTAGACATAACGGGGGTACAGGCCTTGGGTAAATAACAGCCAATATGGGAGAAACTGGCCAAAACAAAGCAGCTACAGGCCCCATGCCAGTCCAAAATCCATCAGGGCAGTCAAATCTGAAAGCCCCAAAGTGATCTCCTTTGACTCCATGTCTCCCATCCAGGTGGGTTTGCATGGTCTCAGGTGGCTCCACCTCTGTGGCTTTGCAGGGTACAGCCTCTCTCCCAGCTGCTTTTACAGGCTGATATTGAATGTCTGTGACTTTTCCAGGTGCACAGTGCAAGCTGTCAGTGGATCTACCATTCTGGGGTCCAGAGGACAGTGGCCCTCTTCTCACAGCTCCACTAAGTGGTGCCCCAGGAGGGACTCTGTGTGGGGGCTCCAACCATACATTTCTCTTCTGCATTGCCCTAGCAGAGGTTCTCCATGAGGGCCCCGCCCCTGCAGCAAGCTTCTGCCTGGGCATCCAGGCATTTTCATACATCTTCTGAAATCTAGGCAGAGGTTCCCAAACCCCAAATATTAACTTCTGTGCACTTGCAGGCTCAACACCATGTGGAAGCTACCAAGGCTTGGGACTTCCATCCCCTGAATCACAGCCCAAGCTCTATGTTGGCCTCTTTCAGCCATGGCTGGAGTGATGGGGATGCAGGTCACCAAGTCCCTAGGCTGCACATAGCATGGGGACCCTGGGCCTGGCCCAGGAAACAACTTTTTCCTCATAGGTCTTCAGGGGTGTGATGGGAAAGGCTGCCTTGAAGACCTCTGACATGCCCTGGAGACATTTTCCCCATTGTTTTGGTGATTAACATTTGGCTCCTTATTACTTCTGCAAATTTCTGCAGCTGGTTTGAACTTCTCCTCAGCAAATGGGATTTTCTTTTCTATGGCACTGTCAGGCTACGAATTTTCCAAACTTTTATGTTCTGCTTCTCTTATAAAACTGAATGCCTTTAACAGCACCCAGGTCAACTCTTACATGCTTTGCTGCTTAGAAATTTCTTCCGCCAGTTATCCTAAATCATCTCACTCAAGTGCAAAGTTCCACAAATCTCTAGGGCAAGGGCAAAATGCTGCCAGTCTCTTTGCTAAAACATAACAAGAGTCACCTTTGCTCCAGTTCCCAACAAGTTCCTCATCTCCATCTGAGACCATCTCAGCCTTAATTTTATTGCCCATATTGTTATTGTAACTAGATTTTGCAGCTTAGGCTCCAGGCTCAGGTTCTTGACTTCCCTTGCTCGAAGAATCGAGCAAAGAGCCTTACACCCATGGTGAGTGTTCCAGCTCCAAACAAGAATCAACGGACCAAGAGAGTGAGCAGCAATGCAGTTTATTCAACAAGCAAAGATAAAGCATCCACAGCATGGAAGGGGACCTGAGGGGGTTGCTGTTGCTGGCCAGCGCTGCCTGGGCTTATATCCCCAAGTAATTCTGAGCTGCTGAGTGTTTGTCCCCTAGTCCCGTGTGGGAAGAGGGCTTGTGACCATGAGTCACCTAATCTCTCATGTTGGTGGTTGTTTGTATTGAACTTGTAAGCAGTATTAGAATATGGTTGAACAGCTAACTGATACTTTGAACACAGTCTCCTGATATGACTGAAGTACTGTATTGACTTTTCCCATGTTAGGATTTCCAAAAGTTTCCCCATTGACCCAAAAGGTTTTATTCCCTAATTATCAGCATTTTGGTCAAAGCCATTCAACAAGTCTCTATGGAGTTCCAAACTCTCTCACATTTTCCTGTCTTCCTCTGAGCCCTCCAGACTGTTCCAACCTCTGCCTGTTTCCGCAATTCCAAAGTCACTTCCACATTTTCAGGTATCTTTTCAGCAGCACCCCACTCTACTGGTACCAATTTACTATATTAGTCTTCTTTCACACTGCTGATAAAGGCATAGCTGAAACTGGGCAATTTATAAATGAAAGAGATTTATTGGACTTAACAGTTCCACATGGCTGGGGATGCCTCACAATCACAGCAGAAAGTAAGGAGGAGCAAGTCACATCTTATGTAAATGGCGGCAGGCAAAGAGAGGGCTTGTGCAGGCAAACGCCCACTTTTAAAACCATCACATTTTGTGAGATTTATTCACTATCACAAGAACAGCAAGGAAAAGACCCGCCCCATGATTCAATTACCACCTCCCACCAGGATCCTCTCATGACACATGGGGATTGTGGAAGTTACAATTCAAGAGGAGATTTGGGTAGGGACACATCCAAACCATAGCACACACACACATATGTTATAGGAAATTGGGATTTTCACTAAAAATACAGTTCATAACTTTTATCAGATTCTCATCCATGCTGGTAACTCAATCAGGCTAAGAACTGCTATTAATAGAATCATAGAACTTTACCTCTGGAGGGAACCAGAGAATCAAAGAGATGAAGAAGACACATACTACCAGCCTTCAGCAAAATTAACTCCAAGAGCTAGAGTGGGAAGTCTTGGAAAACTGAAGCTACTTGTATTTAAACAAACCTAATCCTACTGATAGGCTTTAAATTTGAAATTTATGTCTAACTTTGTATCTCCCAATAACTTTTCAATTTATGAGAATTGTCAAATTCCTTTACAGTCACCAGATGAAGAAAACTTACTGGCAGACACAGAAAAGATCTTCGCCTTGTATGAAGTCCCCTTTAAAATGACTGCCACCACTATTGCCACATACTTCCAGTACTAAAGGTACAATTGGATCCCTAATTTTTTTAAAAAAAAAAAGATTTCTAGGGGCATATATGGTTCTCTTGTGAAATGTTCTTCATTGAGTCAAAGTTTGAGTTAATGAGCTTCATCAAAATTTGTTAGCAGATTCTTAAACATCTGCTTTGTAGAATTTATTTCCTTTGCTTCCTTTTCTCTTTTTCTTTTTCCTTTTTTCCTTCCTATATTTAAGAAATACACATAAACACTTGTGTAGGAAAGAATCACGTATCACGCCTGGATTTCTTTTACTCTGTCGGTACTACAACAGCCACTGGTCACAATTCGAACTTTTTGTATAAATTGTTTTATAAAGCTGAGAAAAAGATAAGAGTAACTTGATATGAATAATTGTAACAATGAGAAAACTGAAGCTGGCCACCAAATATTTAAATGTGTATCTTTATTAATCTTTGTTCAGGAAGCTCTCAGAATGCTTGTTAGCCTGTAAAATCCCATGAAGACCTATGAGTAGAAAAACACACTGTTCCTCATTTTATGTGTTAGCAAACCAGGCGAAGTGAATAAAGACTTCCTTGGGCAGACGTTTTTCAGCAGTAACCAGGGGTTACACAGTAATAAACATAATAATAATACAATTCAGATTTCTAGACCTTGAATGAGGCAGTATGCTAGGGTAGTATGATGTCACGTAGGTGTTAAATGAAATTGTCAGTATTACCCAGGCAGTAATCACGGATCATGAATAATAGACTGGAATAACAGAGGCAAAGAGAAGGGGGTCGTGGGGTGAGTGGGAAGTTATGACAGCTTTTTGGTGGCTTCAGAAGAGATTTGATCTGAGGAGAGCAGAAAATTTAGAGGGAAAGCGAAGATCTGAAAACATACATTTGAATAAGTAGTTTTTTATTACTTTAAACATCATGCCTAGGAGTTTGATTTGGGGCAAGTGATTTATCAAAGCAGGATTTTAAGAAGACATGTCTGGTATTTCCATGAATAAACTTTACCTAGAGCACGGGTAGGGAGAATAAAAAGGAAGAAAAAAGTTATAAAAATATTATGAGAACACATGTAATACTGATCATATTATTTGCCTTTCAACAATTTATGTCACACAATTGGCAGGAAATTGAGTCAGGTCCCAAACTCTAACGTTTTGACATCCACTAGTGGGCTCCTTCTGCCTGTACACACTGTATGAAACGGGAAGGTAGGCTTGAACGTGCACACTGATAGTAAAAAGGAGAGAGCTCAGAACAAAGGTAAGGCCTAGAGATACACATTCAAGGGCAAGTTGGGAGAACTGAGTTTTCAGAGCGAATGTCAGCCTTTGCAATGAAGTAGGATTGCATATTACTGAAGAAGAGAGAAGAGACGGGTCCAAGGCATCCTCAGTCTAGAACTTTCTCAAGCCTGTTAAGCTTGGTGTAACAGCAGAAAAGACTGACAGGGAAATGAAATGGGGTATTCTTCTTAAATCGGCGCGGCGATCCCGATCAAAGGTTAAGAGATAAGGAAGTCTACAGTGTTGGTGACAATTACAATAAATATCCAACCAAGGGGGAAAGTCTGGAAGGAAAGCACGAAAAGGCCTAGTGGATGGAGGGAAATGAAAGAAACAAGCACCTAGAAGGGTGAGAGGGTGAAGAGCTTACAGGGGTGGGCTGCCCTAATGTGTGCAGCTGCTGCCCAAACCAGTATGGGGAGGACAGAGAAGGGCCTGGCTTCATGTGAGGACTTCGATGAACGGCTTAGCCAAATGCTAAAGCGGTTGAAATGGGCTCCGTGCTATTGCGTCTGCATCTGTGTCACTGTTGACCCTGCAGAAGGAATTCTCTGGCACCATCACTGAGCTGCAGGGTGAACGTAACTCCCAGCCACCTAGTGCTGCCTCCTTTGCAGCTGTGAGGTCAGCAGCTGGTTGCTGGCCTTGACTCTGTAACCGTTCTTCCTAGCTCTGAGTCACCTAAAGCCGTAGATGGATCTATATGCACTCCACAACCCAGGGAGCTGGGAGCTTCAAATAATTTTAAATCAAAAGTTTAGCCTCAGGGGGCATAAGGTTAACCAAAAGTCAGCTTTGCAAAATCCGTAAAACAGAATGAATAAAATAAAATGAGAAGCATGAACGTGGCAGTCACTGGAATGGGAATTTATGCTTCCTATTATACACAGTGCAGATACTTAGAAAGGAAAGATAAAGACCAAAACAAATTTTTTTTGAAAAAAGGCTTTCAAGAGATTATTTTAATGCATATTATTCTCTGCCTATAAAGAATATGATCGGATATGCTGTTTAAAAAAAAGGCTATGAATTTAGTCAGGATTATTCTCTTTCATTTTATTGGTGACTGATATGCTAGTAAAAGATACTAAGAAAATATAAGCCTGCTTTGAAGCAAGTACATAAAAGAGAACTTGGAATTTAGTGGCCATAACCCTTGGTCCTGATTCTAAGTATTGCAATCTTATAAAAAAGCAAGAATTTTTTCAGTAAGGCTATAGAGAAAATGATGGGGAGTCTCCAAATAGCATTTTTAATGTAAATTGTTAAGGCCCAGTGGACATGATGAGCTTTTAAAACTAAGAGAGAAAGAAAGAAATCACATTTGCTGAGAATCTATTTGGGAGTTCTCTCAGCAACAGTCATTTGACATATGAGCTGCGAATGTTAAGGAAATGCAGCGAGCCGCAGTCGGTGCTGCCAAGACCTTGCATCAGTGTCTGTCCAATTAGCTTAATACTTCCTACAATTATGCCCACATCATTAAAAGGTATTCGTTTTATGGACTGTGGGATGAGAGGAAGGATTACTATCTTGCACATATCTGTAATGTCGACTGAAGAACTGCCGCACTTAAGTTCCCTGCCCTCACAGCTCATAAATTCAGGAACAAACTCTCTCCCACTCCCAGCCTTCCAACCCTCAGGCTGCAGCAAGGAAGTGTTTAAAGGGGAGGGAGAAAAGCAGCTCAGCAGCTGGAAGGGCTGCAGGAAGTCTAGGACACCGTGAGGCAGAGCGTAGCCTTCCGAAGGGAAGACCGCAAGATGGCTGGGGTGACGCATCTGCTCTTACACTTCATTGAGACAAATGTCATTTAGCTGCTGTCAGCAGCTTGCAACAAACTCAGGGTGATCAAGGAAGGTGAGCTTTTCCTCTCTGACAAACTACACACACACACACGTGCACACACACACACGCGTGCGCGCACACACACACACGTACACGAACACACTTTTCTTTCCTTTTCTTCCCAATATAAAAAGGGAAAAACATTGAAAGACAGGTGAACTCATTCTTAGGGACATGTTCGCAAGCTTAAAAGAAAGTCCAAGTCAGAAAATGGCTAAAAATTGTGGGTTTTTTAAAATGGAAAATTTGATGACTTTTACGGGATGATGCAAGGTATATGATAAAACATAAGTTTTTGGTTTGGTTTGGTTTGGCTTTTTTCCTTAAATTAGTTAATAATTACTGATTATGATATAGTTTCGATGTTTGTCCCTTCCAAATCTCATGTTGAAATGAGATCCCAGTGTTGACGGAGGAGGCTGGTGGGAGGTGTTTGGGTCACGGGGCTGGATCCCTCATGAATGGCTTGGTGCCCTCCACATGGAATGACTATGTTCTCAGTCCATTAGTTCTGACAAGATCTGGTTGTTTAAAAGAGCCTGGCACCTCCTCATCTTTCTGGTTCCCTCTCTTGCCAGGTAACACACTTCCTACCCTTCACCTTCCACCATGAGTTAAAGCTTCCTGAGGCCTCACCAGAAACTGAGCAGATGCTGCCACCATGCTCCTTGTACAGCCTGCAAGACCTTGAGCCAAATAAACCTCTTTTATCTATTGCCCAGTCTCAGGGATCCCTGGAGAGCAATGCAAAACAGACCAGCACATGCTACATAATGGACACACAGTTGTCTGGGGATATAATCACAAGTTGCATACCGTTTCTTTCCTCAAACTCATGTTTTACAAGAGAACTCTATTCCAGTTAAATTCTCAGGTTTTCACAACTACGGTAACAGTTAGACCACTCGATTCTCTCCACAAATAAACGAGAATTAAAATAGCATCGAATAGTTCAACACTGTTGCCTGCAAATTAGTGTCTACAAGGTGTGCTAATGATCAACGACAAGGTTCAGCCCCACAAATGAATCTAGAGTACAGTATCAAAATGGACATATTAAAAAGCACAGTGTGATACACGCCACGGCACATACAGAGGCCAGGGAGCAAAGGATGCGTTCTGTGTGCAGGGCGCGGAGAAGGCTTTGTCACGTGGAGGTGCTGGAGCTGCTTACATAATGTGGGAAAAGTAGGGGAATTCCAGATGAGGAAAGACCATTTCACAGTGATACATAGAAGCCCGGAGAGCGAGCATCGTCAAGATCTCTGCCTCCATCCCACAGAAGACAGAACATCTTGAAAATGTGTAAAGTTACAAGCATTTCAGCATTTCAGCAGATCAATTCTACTCACTTAAGCTCTAGACGGAACATCAGCCCTGCTCTTGATATATGGTAGAGCAACATTTTGTTTTCACTTCCATTCCACTTTCAAAAGAAAACACAGCTGAATTTAATCTAAAAGGAGGACACAGGAAGTTAAATTTTCATCTGGTGGCTGAGAAGCAACAGTGCCATCAATGCATAGAGAGACCTGGATGAATTTGCTTTATTTTCTATAACAAAAGTCTAATGATAACTAGACTGAAAACCATGTTCTCCTCCATTATAGTCAAAAGAAGAAATATTATACATGTGATATGTGTTTGGGAATCTGTATTTGTCTTATGCAATTTAATGGGTATTCAGTAAAAATTCAAGATTTCCTGTTGAACAGTCTCATAAAACCTTTCTTCTATCAAACATAACAAACCTAATTGCCTTGTCTGTCGCAGCGAGTCAAACCAGTCCAGTGCCTAATATTTTCCAGCTGTCTCGCAAACTCCAAAATTCTAGAAATACATCTACGATGCCTCAGTGTAGCCCTATTCCTGAAAGCCTTTTCCAGACCGGCGAATAAATGAAGACTGGCCTCATCATCACACTGTCTAGAATGGCTCTGCGTGTTCCATATCTCCATATCACAATTATACAGCACAGGTGCACGGAGCACACTTGCATTTGGGGGAGATATTAACTTTCCTTTCCTCAGAACTACCCACCAGCTTCTTTGATTCAAGTTTTCTCAAATACTTGCTTTTCCAGAACTCAACTGAACCATGAAACATAGGATGTATTGATAATGTTTTTGGAATTGCAAATAAATAGTATGTGAAACCATATGACTATGTATTGAAAATTTTAATTCTGTCTTTAAAACCGTAACGGAATTAATACCCTTGAACAATTAAACATTTGTTTTGCTTCCCATATCCCACAATGAGGATACATTTTCTGATTATCTGGCAAAGCAGTGGTGCACCAGTACCTCAAACTCTGTGAAAATAGAACAAATGGTGTCGACTCTTTAACCAAATAGTGTGAGTTTTGTGATTGCAGATTGTATTGGGTAGTCGGTGGGCTGCTGATAAATTTGCCAAAAGTGTGACACAGGGACTGTTGATAAGGTGACGGATTACAGGAAAGTGAGGAGGGGTCAGGGCAGCATTTTGGAGACAGAGGCAGTGACGTGCAATGATCACTCCCCAGCCTGCAGGAGTAGCAGGAGGGAGCAGCTTCCAGAACATCAGGGAGAGAAAGGGAGAGAGACGAGAGACGCAGGCAGGTGCAGCCTGCTTCCCGCCTCCTTCAATCCCAGGCGGTGCGCCCTGTGGCTGGCCTTAACACAGAGCCGGAAAGCAGGGGAGATGCATCGATGTGGGGCCTGTAGGTCAACCTCCAGGGCACACCGCAGGGTGGAGAAGGGTGGAGTGGGCATCTGAAGGCAAAACGAAGATGTCCCGCCCAGCCGCAGACCTGCAATTTAAGACTTGAAGTTCCACCTCCCAACTCTGAAGATGCCAACAACAGATCATGAACTCACACTTCCCAAGCTTGGATGTGGTCACGTGCTCCTCCTTTTCTAGAATTCATTCATTCTGTCCTACTGTGGAAAGCATTGCCCTAGCAAAGTGGAAGACACTAAGCAAGGTGAACTACATGCAAATATCCATGCACCTAAATCGTATCTGAAGAGTGACTCTGGTGCTAAAAGGAAAATATGGGTCTTGGGTTGCGTACTTCCGCGTGCTCCTCTTTAAACAAAGCATGGAACCCATCAGCAGCTGGTCAGTTGCTACACTGAATATACTCAATACAGAGAAAGCAGAATCAATTCATACATTCCACAGTCAAACCTTAAGGAGACTATGCTAAGCTGAATGGGTCAGGCTTGATGTCATCTTCTTCAGGCTGACCAAATGCAGGAAGCACTACCACACAACAAGAATTTTACTTAAGTAATAGCTATGCATTGGTTCTACTTTTAGTTATGACATTTCCTCTCAAACTAACTCTTTCGGCCGGCACGGTGGCTCACGCCTGTAATCCCAACACTTTGGGAGGCCGAGGAGGGCAGATCACGAGGTCAAGAGATCGAGACCATCAAGGCCAACATAGTGAAACCCCATCTCTACTAAAACATACAAAATTAGCTGGGTGTGGTGGCACGTGCCTGTAGTCCCAGCTACTCAGGAGGCTGAGGCAGGTGAATCGCCACTGCACTCCAGCTCGGTGCCTGGGGACAGAGTGAGGCTGTCTCAAAAAACAACAACAACAAAACTAACTTTTTCATATCCACAAAAAGTGAAATCCAATAATCAACAGTTACTTATGCTTTTTGCTATATAGCCAAGAATCTTAATAAGAAGAAAGAAAATGTAATAATCAAGTTTATTTAGATATAGCCAATACGTGAGGTAAGCAGAGATCTTTATAATGTGCTCCTTACTGAATTGAAGTCTTTCAAAAACTAGTTGTTAAACTTCATTTGCAAAATATTTTTCTGATGGATTTGGTTCTATTATTAAGATCACCTCACTTACTACTTTAAGCCAGTCATACATCTATTTTTTCCTCTAAAAAAAGTAAATTTCAGCTGGTTCTTTGTGTAATTTCCTGTCCACAGGAGCACCTTGAAGTCTTGTCTCTGTAGGCTCTGGGGCAAGCTAAGCTGGGAGTCACCGGGAAATGCATGCTGTGAAACATTTACAAGCTCCCTGAGTTCAGCTGAAATCAACTATTTCTATCTAAACCCAGAAAAGGGAGGCTCTTTTGTCTATGTTGTGAAGTAGAAACTGAGATCATAAACACTTCTGCAAGTTAGTGAGAATAAATCATATTTTAAAGACTTAGCCACAACCCTGTCATTACCAGGGATTTTTAAAGGTTCTGAGTTGTTAGGCTAAGGGCCAGTGATGCATTTATAAACTCAGTTTTTAAATTTCAAAGACATAATTAGTGTGATGGATTTTCAGAATTAAATCAGGTTCCAAAGTACCAGAGTTCTTAGAAGCTTTTCTGAACTTGAAAGGCGTTTTGATTAGAATTACTTATCATTGTTTTCGTGATTCTGTTTCCTACATTAGCACGTATCATAAACTAATTTGTAATTTCATTAGCTACCAGATTCACCTCTAGATTATCTGCTTTTACAAGCAGGTGCATTTTTATATACTTCAATGGCCCAGTACACCACCTGCATCTAATAGAATTAAATTACTTTGTCAATTCAATCAACAACTTTAATGTGGATTATTTGGCTATAGTTATCTCGCATTTTATGAAATACTTGTAATTTTTTAAAAATTGTATCTAAATTATTTCTATAAAACAGCACTTTTCTCCATTAAAAAAAGTCAAGTCTTTCTTCTGAGGTAAAATCTACAACTGATTTTATTGAACATTTTTAGACACATCAACTCATAGCACCCTGCACGCTTTACTCCAAATGCTTCTGCACCCATTTCAAATTTTGTGACATGAACAATACTAGCATCTCCAAGAAGCCTCTCTTTGGACATATTCTGCTATAAAATCTTATTTCATTTCAAGTGAGAGGGTTGGAATAATATTTATAAAGTTTGTCTGCCATATTATGGAGTGTTTTAACACTGACTGATTATGTTATATATTAACTATTTTCTTGCAGTGAAATCATGAGCTCCTGCAGAGTGGGGGTGAAATGCCACATTCTTCCAGGAACCCCATCTGTATCCAGGTAAATTCCCCCCAAAAGGACACTGAATAATTACTTATGAGCTGACATATTAGTACATCTACCTTGTTCATCCTACCTTCCTTCGAATGAATAAAACATTTTTATATTTGAAAATATGTACGACGGAATCCTGGGTATTCCCTTGGCTTCCTATTGTTTCGTCTAGCCTAGGTTAGAAGAGCAGTTTCAGCTCGCTTAATAATTCCTGCCTGCTGGATTTGCTGCCCGCAGAGCTGTGTTGAGTAGGGTTGTAAAGCCACTCCAAGGCTCAGCAGGAAAAACATCACCACCAATTAGAAGTATGTGACAGGAAGAGGCATGCCTACAGAGACCTGCCTGACCCAGCTTGGGTCATTCACAACACATAAAAGTTGGTTGGTGGCATTCTATAGGTAGATTCCACCATGGAACATCAAGTCTATTCAAGCTTATTCATTTCCATTGTCCAAAATCCAAGTCAAATACATAGAAAGTCCCTTGGAGTTTTACATGAGCGCTAAATTTAATCTTAGGCAAATGAAAAATCAAAATCATAATTTTTTTTTTTTTGAGACAGAGTCTCACTCTGTTGCCCAGGCTGGAGTGCAGTGGCATGATCGTGGTTTGCTGCAACCTCCGTCTCCCGAGTTCAAGTGATTCTCCTGCCTCAGCCCTCCAAGTAGCTGGGATTACAGGTGCCACCACCACACCCGGCTAATTTTTATATTTTTAGTAGAGACGGGGTTTCACCATGTTGGCCAGGCTGCTCTCGAACTCTTAACCTCAAGTGATCCACCTGCCTCGGCCTCCCAAAGTGCTGGGATTACAGGCATGAGCCACTGTGCCCGGCCTCAAAAACATAATTTCATCTGGTTCTTTGCAAAATGTGACTACTTAAAACACATTTTAAAAGATAAGAAAAAGCGTTTCTCAACTCCAGAGGTAAAAAGGCTTTAAAAGAGGAAATACACAGAACTTTCCCAAGCTGACTTTTGGTGTTCCAAGTAAATTTGTTTTTTGTCTTTTCTGTCATGAGCTAGATACATCAAGAAACCTTGGAGTGGTTAGAGGGGCAGTTATATCGTACTGGAATTCCTGTTTCAAAATTGTAACAAGGTCAACGTGATGGAGCATCCTAGCTCAGATTCAGTTAGGACAATGGCCAAGAAGAGGCTTCACTGAACCACAGGGGAAGTGGCAGAATTAGACATTTACTTTACCTCCCACTGCAAATTGTTAAATACTTTCAACATTTCACTGGGTATTATATACATGTATAATTAACTTTAAAATATTCCCTGTTTCAAAATATTCCCATAACTAGCCAAATGGGAAGCACATGTGTTGTTTTAATCACAACTGTTCTATTGGAGGCCGAAGGCATTGAAACTTAAAAATATCTAAGCAAGTTTATTTAATATAACATAATAATATTAAAAATCACCCTTTGTATTTTCATCTGAACACGTCAATGAACTTTGGAAACGTCAATTTCGTAATCTTCATCAATGCATTCAATTTAAGTGAAGATAAATCCACTCCAAAGTGAACTCTTTCCCCCGTTGTACATTTTCCTTCATGATAGAAAAGAGGCTGGCTTTTGCCCACCCCAATTTTCAATATTGACAGCATAGACTTTTCACCTCTTATTGGAAAAATTAGTTATAGGTCTTAAAGGAAGGAGTTTGTGGCTTTCAGATACAGGAGAGGCACTAGAGAAGGAAAGAAAATGACAGCAGGCCGTTCCTAAAGCTATCACGTGTCTTGTTCCTTAGGAAAACACTGAGTCTGATGCTCTGGTAAGAGATACTGACCACACAAATGAGCTCAAAGGCCAGCAGGCTTCCTCTCCGGGCTAACAGTCCTGCCGGAAGGCACACACTTGCATGGCCTGGCTCTGGCCTGCTCCTCATGCTTGCTTTCTTGCCTGTCTGCGCATAGCAGATTTCCTAGAGAAATCTACAGTTCATACAAAATCGGTGAATTAAGTCCAGCGGCTGGTGAGTCTGATGTGTTCTTTAACTTAAGGGTGCCCTGATATCCGTACCAGAAGAGCAAGTCCAAGAGAACATGGTGGCCTGATTGTATTTACTTTGTGGGAAAAAGAGTCAGAAGGGCTTCGTGGGTTAGCCCACTGAGAGCCACACCCAAACCGCCCAGGACTGACTCTCCGCAGGGTGCTCGCCCTTGGTCTTTCCCAAATCAGAGGCTGCTCCAGATTAACCATACCTGAAATGTTGTAACATCAAAGAATACAAATTGAGATAACACAGGTTGAGTCACCAGTATCCAATGAACAGCTTACTGAGAGTTATATAAGATGCACATTTGCATCGAAATATTCACCTATCAACAAAGTTAAAAGAATCAGAGACAATTAGCACTGCTATTTGCATTTTTCTAAAAGCTCTCTTCTAGGCCAGGTGCATGGCTCATGCCTGCAATCCCAGCACTATGGGAGACAAGGAGAGTGGGTCACCTAAGGTCAGGAGTTCAAGACCAGTCTGGCCAACATGGTAAAACCGTGTCTCTACTAAAAATACAAAACTTAGCCTGCTGTGGTGGTGCATGCCTGTAGTCCTAGTTACTCAGGAGGCGGAGGCAAGAGAATTGCTTGAACCCAGGAGGCGGAGGTTGCAGGAGCTGAGATTGTGCCACTGCACTCCAGCCTGGGCGACAGAGTGAGATTCCATCTGAGTGAATAAATAAATAAATAAACAAACAAACAAAATAAAAGCTCTGTTCTAAATCCTTGATCAGGGGCAATCTAGAAAATAATTTTGCTTGGATTTAAATTCATTTCTTTCTCTTTTTTTTTCGTCTCATCTAATTTCTCAGCATTTGTTGCTCTTCTGCTCCCTACCATCCCGGGTGACTGTACTTGCTTGCTTCCCATCCCAGGATAATTTAGTAACAGGCAGCTTTATATCAGCCAGTCCCTTCTCTGCATTGCACTCTGGAAGGTTATTGCAGAGAATTTTCAACTCGTAAACTTTTAAAAAATACTCAAACATCTTACTCAATCACTTGCCCATAGCTCATGACTAAATCCTTTCTAATAGCAATACTGAGATCTGCTCAGTGCCTGGGGGTGTAAAGGGCGCAGATTTCCTCCAGTGCCTTCTGCAAAGTGTCCTCTCTACATGAAAGGTGCTGCAGTACTCTAGACTTTGAAGGATGGGAACAACTGTCAGGTTGAGGATTACCTAAAATCATCTCCCGACATCTTAGAAAAACTTTTACATCCGCAATAGCACTTACAAAATCCTCTTTTTTTTTTTTTTTTGGTTTTAAAGTTTTTTATTTTTTACAAATATACTGGAGAATCATGCAATGCTGCCAGCATTGGACAAAATCCTCTTGAACCATCAATCAAAGTTAAATAGATTCACCTTCCGCTTCCTTGATAGTTTTCCATTTCATATTTCTGGTGTGGAGTATACTGTCACATGATATTTCTTCCTATGTGTGGCTTTCCATTGAAACAGTGGCTTTGCAAAACAAATTTACATTTGCATATCAATCTATTTCAAAGTTAATGTTTAAGATGTACTTTTTACTTTTTTTTTTTTTAGATGGAGTCTCACTCTGTCACCAGGCTGGAGTGCAGTGGTGTGATCTCGGCTCACTGCAATCTCTGACTCCCTGGTTCAAGCGATTCTTCTGCCTCAGCCCCCCAAGTAGCTGGGGTTACAGGCACATGCCACCACGCCCAGCTAATTTTTGTATATTTAGTAAAGAGAGGGTTTCGCCATGTTGGCGAAGATGGTCTCAATCTCCTGACCTTGCGATCCGCCCGCCTTGGCCTCCCAAAGTGCTGAGATTATCGGCTACTTTTTGCGCAAAAATATTGACCACTTTATGTATTTGATATGACATGGATTTCTGCGGTAATATTTTATCAAAATTGTTCCGTGCCTACTGTATTGCTAACTCCAACTTCCTTTGTTAAATGGAAGAAAAAAAAAAAACCAAATTGTTGTTCTGCTTCTGTGGTGGAATTAAAAATGTATATGCTTACTCTTCTATTTGTTGCATTTCTGAAATTTTATTTTTACCAACAGAACTTCTGCAATAATAAAAGAACTCAAAAATTATTTTTAAATAAAATAAAACATCTAATATGGGCACTTTATATATTCCAGGCAGGGTTTTGGAGGAGAATCTTCTGGGGAATCTTAGAAAGGAGAAAAACATCTAACGCTGATGAAGTTGGGGATTTTCAAAGAAAGACCCCAGTCCCAGCATCCTGCAGCCCTCCACTTATCTGGATAGGAAAGACATTGCACCCCTGCAGAAACCACAGGATGCTATCAAATGGAATGGCAGAAGGATTTGGGAGTACATTAGTGATAAGAACATACAAATCTAAACCAAGGATAAAAGCAAACAGTTACTAGTTCAAGTGGGTTTCTAAAGAGTGCAAAAAAGGATGAGAAAATCATGCGTATGACCTGGCTCAGGTATTAACAATGTTTACGTGGTCCTAACACTGTACATTGTGAATACCAACACTGGTCCAACCAAAATCACTTCCTCTTCCTTTATGTTGGGACGAGGAATGAAGGCAGATGGAGGGGAAGAGGTTACAAAGAGACTTAAATTCTCAGCTCCCATTTTGGGAAGTCAGTAGTTAATACATAAAACCAAAAAATTCAAGAAGTATCAAAAAGACTGTGTTAAAAATTCAATAGCAAAATGAACCCGTTAATTCGAGGCATGGCAATAAGTAACTAGTAAAAAAAAAATTAGCTACGAGTTAAAAGGGAGTTTTTCCCAGGGAAAGAGAAGCAGGCAGTGTAGTCAGGAGCTGATGCTTTTTGTAAAAAGCCTTATAGGATTACTTCCTTCCTAAAAGTGTGTTCATAGGTAACTTTAAGTAAAATAAAGCCAATCTAGGACCTATTACATACGTAATAGCATAATTCGAGAATTGTTAAAACTATAAACGACAAATTTAGCCTATGCTGTTCATAACAGTAATACTGCTACAAGCATTAGATTTAACTACCAATTCACATGGCTGCAGATTGTGTGGCTATACCTTGGACTCCTTGAAGGGATCGAGTTGCAACACCCTCTCGCCTATCAAGGACAGGGACAGGGGGAAGACAGGGACTTGCTGACACGCTGTTTCAACAGCCTCAACATGAACTGTGTCACGTTGTTGAGGTCCCTGAAAAAAGGTATACAATTGCTTGTCCACCTGACTAAATTCCCCAAATACAAATGAGATAGATGCAGAACAGAAACAGCCCTGAACTTGGAATGTCATTCTGGGATGCATAATCCCAGCCAGCGCAAATCACTCCATCTGCAATGGCGCCTCTTCAGCACTCCAGCCTCTCTGCTCTGTTTATCTTTTTCAGCACTTATTATTTGCTTTACGTATTTTTCCTTTGTTTATAATCTGTATCTACTCGTTAGAATGTACACTTCATGAAGGTAAGTAGTTGCTCTGTTTCACTCTAATTTTTAAATTTCGACTTTTATTTTAGTTATAGGGAGCACATATGCAGGTTTCTTGCATAAATATTCTGCATACAGATAGTGAGCACAGTGCCCAATAGGTGGTTTTTCAAGCCATGCCTTACTCCTTCCCTCTCCCTCTAGTAGCCCCTGGCGTCCATTTTTCTTATGTTTATGTCCATGGATGCTCAATGTTTAGCTCCCACTTATAAGTGAGAACATGCAGTATTTGGTTGTCTGTTTCTATGTTAATTTACTTAGGACTGTGGTCTCCAGCTCCATTGTGCTGCTACAAAGGACATAATTTCATTCTTTTTTACGGCTGTGTAGTTTTCTATGGTGTATATGTAGCACATTTTCTTTACCCAGGTCACCAGGGATGGGCATCAAGGTCGATTTTATGTCTTTGCTATTGTAAATAGTTTGGCAATAGACATACAAGGGTATGTGTCTCTGGTATAATTATCTATTTTCCAATGGGGATATATCCAGTAATGGGATGGCTGGGTTGAATGGTAGTTCTGTTTTAAGGTCCTTGAGAAATCTCTAAATGGCTTTCTTTGACAGTAGCTGAACCAATTTACATTTCCAGCAGGAGAATCACACTCCCTGTCTTCTGTAGCCTTTCCAGCATCTGCTATGTAGCCATGCTGACTGATGTGAGATGGTATCTCCTTGTGGTTTTAATTTGCATTTATCTGATCATCAGTGATGATGAGCATTTTTTATATGTTTCTTGGCCACTTGTATGTCTTCTTTTGCGGAATGTCTTTTCATTTGTTGGCCACCTGTATATCTTCTTTTGAGAAATGTCTTTTCATTTCCTTTGCTTAGTTGGGTTGTGTTTTCCCTGTTGATTTGTTGAACTTCCTTATAGATTCCAGATATTATACCTTTGTTAGTTGCATAGTTTATAGGATGTCTGTTTACTCTGTTGATACTTTCTTCTGCTATGCAAAATTTCTTTAGTTCGATTAGCTCCCACTTGTCGATTTTTGTTTTAGTTGCATTTGCTTTGGGGGACTTATCCAAAAATCCCTTGCCAAGGCCACTGTCAAGAAGGTTATTTCTTAGGTTTTCTCCTAGGATCTTTATACTTTGAGGTCTTACATTTAAATCTTCACCTATCTTTTTGTATTGGTGAAAGGCAAGGGTCTAGTTTCATTCTCCTGCATATGGCTAGCCAGTTGTCCCATCACCATTTATTAAATATAAAGCCCATTGGTTATTTTTGTTGGCCTTGTTGAGGATCAGATAGCTGTAGATGTGTGACTTTATTTCTGAGTTTTTTATTCTGTTCCATTGGTCTATATGTCTGTTTTTGTACCAGTACCGTGCTGTTTTTGTTACTGTAGCCTGGAAGTCTAGTTTTAAGTCAGGTAGTATAATGCCTCTGGCTTTGTTCCTTTTACTTAGGGTTTGACTATTCAAGTCTTTTGGTTGCATATGAACTTTAGAATAGTTTTTTTTTTCTAATTCTGTGGAGAATGACATTGATCATTTGATAGGAATAGTGTTGAATCTGTAAATAGCTTTGGATAGCACAGTCATTTAACAGTATTGATTCCTCCAATTCATGAGCATGGATGTTTTTCCATTTATTTGCATCATCTCTGATCTCTTTCAACAGTGTTTTGTAGTTCTCCTTGTAGAGATGTGCCACGTCCTTGGTTAGCTATGTTCCTAGGTATGTCATTTTCTTTGTGGCCATTGTAAATGGAATTGTGTTCTTGATTTGACAGTCAGCCTGGCTGTTATTGATGTATAGAAGTGCTACTGATTTTCACTTATTGATTTTGTATCCCGAAATCTTGCTAAAATCATTTATCAGTTCTAGTAGCTTCTGGCAGAGCCTGTAGGGTTTTCTAAGAAGAGATTAATATCTTTAATAAAGAGAGACAGTTTGATTTCTTCTTTCCTTATTTGGACACCTCTTATTTCTTTCTCTGGCCAAATTTCTCTGGCTAGCACTTACTGCTCTAGTTAATTCCAAGATGCCTCTCTGCTGTCTCTAGCACAGAGTAGAGGCTCAGTAAAACATTTGTCCCATGCATGAATTCATTTGCCCCACTTGTAACCGCCATGGCAACACCATCTGAGTCCCAGCTTCTATAACAAATTACTATAGACTGGGGGGCTTACACAACATTTATTTTTGATGGTCTTTGAGGCTGGGATATCCCAGATCAAGGTGTTAGCAGATCTCACATCTGATAAGAGCCTGCTTCCTGGTTCACAGGTGGCTGGCTGGCTTTTCACTGTGTTCTCATGGAAAAGAGAACAGAGAAAGGAAGCAAGCTCTCATGTCTCTTCTTATAAGGCTACTAATTCCATTTATGAGGGCTCTACTCTTATGACCTAATGATCTACTAAGGCCCCACCTCCTAACACCATTGCTATTAGGGTTAGGATTTCAACATAAGAATTTTGGGGTTACATAAGCATTCGGTCCATAACATGAACTCACTGTGATTTTGTTGAGAGAATGGCTTTCCCATGGACTATCAGAGATGGGGCTGTTATTTCTAAGAGGATCTTCTAGAGTTTCCAAAATGATGGAGGAACATAACACACAGAATAACGTACAAGGACCGCACAGTCCCAGCACCACCATCCCTGTTCCCCTGTCCACATAGCTCCTCAGCTACCTCAAGCAACTCCATGGTGCCCGCCCCTTCCTTGGTTCCCAACCTCCAGTGAGCAAAGGCTCAAAACATTTCCTAGACAGACAACCCACATATAAACCTTCCAAGGACAAGCAATAATTAAAACACTCATGGCAGTATAAATTTAGATTTTTGAAAACAAGCAGTTCTCCAAAGAAACAAAACCTGCAGAGACGACCTTTAACAACAGCAGAGCAGGCCAGCTTAGACCTCTGGGGCCATAACTTCAGACTGTTCCGTTCCAGACCAGAATCTCCTCTACATTAACTATGAAAGCATTTTCCAGGACAAGAAGAATATATTTCTCAAAGATACACACACACACACACACACATCCCCTATTGGTTCTGTTTCTCTGGAGAACCCTGATTAACAAACTCCTCTTAGAAACCAGAAACATGTCTTATAATTCTTAATGAACAGTTTTTTGGTCTCTCCTAAAAATAGCTTCCAGTTCTAGACCAAACCAATATCACCTTGTTACATTAATATAAATAGCTGCCAACGAAATCTGATATTCCAATAATCATTCATGTTTTGGAACCACAGACTGCAAAGAAACAGGCTTATTTATAAAGAGGCCTGAGGATAAGGCAAGAGACTGGGGAAAGAAAAATAACCAGAGGGATTTTTGTAAATGGTTTAAGTCATCCACTTCAAACTAGGTAGCAAGATTAGTAGCTTTTTCTGGAGAGAAAAGTCTCATATTGATCATGTAACGAAAAATATGATGTACTGAAGGAAGTCATGCCAAACAAATAACATTATGCAACATATTGATAAATGTGTGTCTCCTGGCAATTTCACAGTGTAAAACGAGATTGAAACTATGCAAGAAATGGGATTAATAGCCCCACTTGAAATGTGGCATCTTGAAAAATGGCTGATGACAACATCAAGTGTGACTGTGATTCTCAAGAAGCTGCTTGCCACAGAAAACCCTCGTGATTTGTTATGAATGACGGCTTGTGAATGGAACTGGGCCCTTTAATGTCATTTGAATTTCATTACCAAACGCAGATTGGAAGAACTGCTTAGGAATCTCACGTGGGAGTTGTTCTAGGACCTTGCATGATAACTGAAAAACATTTATGAACACATTCTTCCTTGATGATACGTACATAATAAACTAAAGTACTCTTACTAGAGTGATACATATTATTTATCCTTGATTTCAAGCTCCTTAAGAGGTTCTATTTTTTTTTTCTTGGTCTGGAAAAATAAAGATGATACCTCTGTCACAAAAGTGTAGTGTATCTAAGGCACCAGCCCTTGAAATGCATTCAACAAGTGGTACCTGTTACCATTAAACTATCTATCTAGGAGCTCTGCCAACGAGGATGCTTAAAATACTGTCCATCTTTCCGAATGTTGGAGCCATCGTTTGCACTTGCCCTTGACATTAGAGCAACACTCAGTCCTGCAAATGGCGTGGTCTTCTGTGTTAGTCACAAATCTTTGTTCGCTTACCTTCCTTCATCCCGGCCTCTCTCCCCAACTTCAGCTCTTCCTGTGCCCCAATATTCCAACAAACCTGGGCTTTGCACTACCATCCGACACTCCTTCTCCCTGCTGTCGCCACTGGTCCCGCTGCTGTAGGTGCCCACCCAAATGCCCTACACTCTGTATGATGCCCTGTCATGAGCCTGTCCTTTCTTCATGTTCCATAGCAAATGCCCCTCCATGAAGCCACCTCCTTTCCCAGGGTGCTCCTTTCTTCTTTTAAATCCCTGCGAGCCCCTCTTATGAGGCTATGCTTTTTCACTAAAGGATATTACTGTCACACAGCATAAGCTCCGTGAAAATGGGTTCTGTCTGACAGTCTTTCATTCTTCACTACATTTTACCTCATATTTTTTGTATACAAAGTGCTCACATACTAGTTAACTTGAAAGGCAACCTCTACAGGAAAATAATATTTTAACATATTCTGTAGTGATGCTACTGATGATATCACCTACTTCGGACTCGAGTTTATAGCATCTGGTACACAGTTTGTGGTTACTAACGGTAACTAAGTATCACGATGGTCTCTAATCATGGATCTCTCTCATTGGGGCTGGTGACTATACTTGGAATATTTTATTTATGATCTGCCAGTGTGTATATTTTCTTTCTTTAACAAAATAAAGGCATTTTTTAAAATTATGCTTTTAAAGCTCAACTTTCGGTCCCTGCTGTAACTCCAAGTATGTTAAATCACATTTGATTCTTGGTTTTCCTACATTTATTACCTGTCCTGTCCCACTGTCATAAGGTAAAATCCATAGATTTTTATCATTGGAAAAATTCACCATGGGTGACAAGAGAAAAGCAAAAAGAATTGAAACAGTACAATTTTCCTGGTTGACTCAGCTTCAGGTAGGGAATCCACTGCAATTATACTCAGTAACTTAGAAAAGCTGATGGCTTGAAGTCCCCATGCTTGTCTTCAGTCTGTGAGTCACTTCACTCACAAAATGTCTCTGAATCTGACATCAGACAAAACCGTGAAACATACTAACAGTGCTTCCTCCAGCCTCTGCGGAGAGAAGCGCGGTGTTTTCTTTTAAGAAGCAGTATGCATAAACAAAGCCACTGGTTAGAAGACCTTCCGCATAGAGTGATTTCCCTTTCCGTTCTCTTTCAACTTTTCTCAGTACTGCCAAATTCTTCAAGAAAGATGTCTCCACTTGGGAATAGTACCATTTCTAATAAACTCTCTGACATGTGCTAAGCTTCAATTGAATAATAATAAAAAGAGAAGTCTTTGGGTACAGACGCTTCAGGAAGTCAACAGTACACAGAAAGAATGTTAAGATTGTTTTATTTTCATTAAATTATTTTTATAATTACCATCTCTATATGGTGAATTGGGTCTTCTACTTAAATTTCTTCTAACAAGCATTTGTTTAAGTATGAGCAGTGAGTCAATTAAAAGAAAACATTAGGTACATAGAGAAAAGAGGTGTCAGATGAAAATCATGGCCTGACTCTCTATGGCCATCAATAGACCAGAGTCTGGAGGAGGCTGTCCCAGAGGCTCTGCCACATTTTATCTGGAGAAAGTTTAGAGCAGAAAAGGAAAAGCTAGAATAGATTCAGAAAATACTGAATATGCTCTTAAAAACAAATAATTCCTCAATCTTCTCTACATGGGCTTCTTCTTTTCTAATGCTGTTGTAATTTTCTTCTTCATTGCTCCATAGACTTATTTCAAGTCTCAACTATATCTAGACCCACAGCAAAAAAATTCTAAAATACCGTCCAACTCACCATAACTTCCCTCATGTCAGTTGCATCATTTTGTATATCTTTCTTTTTTTCTACACTGGATTATAAACTCCTTGGGAGTAGAGGCCATGTATTCTACTCGGAAAATGTCTGAGGGTAATGCGTGCATTTGTAGATGCTGTTTAATTTCGGCAGTTGCTGTACGTGTATTTATAGCAATTCAAGATGAAAAAAGCTCCAAGTGATAGACGTCCATTCAACTTTACCTTTTAGAAGATGTGCTGAAAGACCTGAGAACTGAGTTTGGTTGAAAAGGAACTCACAAGTCTCATCTTGAACCCATGCCATGACATGTAGAAGCTAGAAGGACTTAAGAGATGCCCTCATCAAACTCAGTTGACGAAAACTGAAATCTAAGTACATTAAGATCACAGATCTAAGTATTCAAAGTTCCTAGAATGATTCTAAACCTTACAAGTGGAATGGAACATAATTCCCAGTTCATGCTGCTTCACTGTAAGATTATTTATTCAATATTTATTGCACACTTGCTGTATAGACGGCAGGCATTCAAAGTGATTATATGAACTCTGTCTCTAAGCTGCTTAAACTCCAGAAGCTAATATATGTTATTATTAGGTAACACTGTGAATAGAATGCTCAAAAGACCTTTTGAGTTGTTTCAATAATAGAAAGTCATATAAAATGTCAGAGTGAGTCAAGCCTTCTAATATTAATCCCTTATCTTGGGAAAAGCTGGTATGGTTCACATCGAAGCTGTCTAAAAACTTTTTCCTGTGAAAGGTCTGCCAATAACCCAAGCACCGTGCCAATTCAGGGTGTTTACATTTCTGAAATTTCAAGCAGGCAAAACAGTGCTTTTTGTATGGTGTACTTATTTCAAGAAACAGAAAAATCACCGACTCCCTGCCTCTGAAGGTTGGTCTGTACTTAACTGTCTATTTAATGCTGACAGGAACCATCTAAGCATTAATATAATTTCTACTCAAAAACAAACTGATATTCGATTCTGTTATTCTCATCACTATTCATCACCATTCCTCAAAAACTTGTCAGACATTGTTTTGAATCTGTATTCCCAAATATTCTCTGATCGATACCTTCTGGAAATAATATTCATGATGACAATGTCACTATTGGTAATTAGGAGATTTATATGTGATGTATAAACCATGGCTTACTATTTTTAAATCTAATTAGTTGTATATCTGAATGATCGACTAATGCATATGTGTGTGTGTACGTATATAAAATAAAAATGTTAACCAAACAGAAGCTGTGCAAAGCTTTTTAAAATATTAACCTGATATTCTGGAAAAAAATACAATGAGTCCAGGAGAGAAAATAAAATTGTAAAATTATTTGGAGATATTTTTTTCTTTCTAGCTGAAACAAATTTCCAACTAAGAGTAACTGAGATTATTTTTATATGGATAAAGTAAAATGGATAACAGTATGAACACACAAGACAATAGTGTGAATACATTAGAACACCAACCCATGTCTCCATTATCTTCCTATTATTTGGGTAATTGTCTCCATTTTTCAACATATTTATTCTTTATTGATATATAATACTTATACATACTGATGGGGTACATATTTTGATACATGCACAGAATGTGTCATGATCAAGTTAGGGTATTTAGGATGTCCATCACCTCAAATGCTTATCATTTCTTTCTGTCAGTAACATTTCAAATCTTCTCTTCCAGCTCTTTTGAAACATACAATACATTGTTAAATATATTCACCCTACCATGCTATCAAACACGAGAACTGATTGAACAACATTTTATATAGGTGTACACTTTACTTAACGGAAGTTAACTTATGCCCCTATCTTGAAATGATATTAAAATGATGTTATAACCCCTCTCTATCTATTACATAGATAATTTTGAAAGTGGTATTAGCCATTGTTTGGAAAGATATGTTTTGAACTTATAACTTTTGCTATTACCAAATTCAAAACATTTTCATCTGAATTCTGAATCTTTGTCCATATTTACTATTTTTTAAAAGTAAAGTACTAAAGATGGTTTCAACTGAATACAATGAAACATTTAAAAAAGAAGAAACACCAATCTTTGTTAAACTCTTCCAAAAAAAATAGAAAAGAAAATAACACATCTTAAATCAAGCTATGAGGTCAGAATTACCCTGATACAGAAGCCAAAGGTAGCACAAAAAAAGGAAGCTACTGATAGAGACCCCTTCTAAATATAAATGCAAAAATCCACAATAAAATACTAGCAAACCAAATAAAGTAGCATGTTAAAAGAATTATATAAATCACATGATCAATTGGGATTTATCCCAAGAATAAGGGTGATTCAATATATATAATCAATGTAATACACCACATTACTAGAATGGGAGGGGAACACATAATTATCTCAAATGAAGCTGAAACAGCATTTGAAAATATCCAGTACGCTTTCATGATAAAAACACATGATAAACTAGGAAGAAAATGGAATATCCTCAACATGGTAAAGGATATTTATGAAAAAACCATGGCTAACATTATACTCAATGGTGAAAGACTGAAAGCTTTCCCTCTAAGATCAGTAACAAGACAAGGATGCTACTTTCACCACTTTTATCCAGCATTGTACTGGAAGTTCAAGAAGGGCAATTAGCCAAGAGAAAGAAATAAAGGACATCCTAACTAGACAGAAAGAAGTAAAAATATCTGTATAGTCTTATATGTAGAAAATACTCTCTCTCTCTCTCTCTATATATATATATACACATATATATATATATATATACACACATATACACATGCACACACATTTTTTTTAAGTATCACAATTCAACAGCAAACAGACAATCCAAGATTGAAAAAGGACTTGAGCAGACTTTTATCCTAAGAAGGAACACAAATGGTCAACAAGCGCACGAAAAGATGTTCAAAATCATAAGTCACTAGGGAAATGCAAATTGAAACCATAATGAGATACCACATCACAACCACTAAAGTGGCTATAAATAAAATTTAAAAAAAAACTGAAATAACAAGCGTTGGTGAGGATGTTGAGAAGTTGGTTGTATATTGCTACCATGTAAAAGATGCAGCCACCATGAATAATACTTTGGCTTTGCCCTAAAAAGTAAACAGAACTATCAGATTACCCAGCAATTCCATTCCTATGTATGTAGCCCAAAGACTTGAAAACAGGTATTCAAACACATGTCTGTACACCAGTGTTCATATTAGCACTATTAACAAATAACCAAAAGGTGAAAAATAAATTTCCTTCAGTGAATGGATGGATAAACAAAATGTGGTATATCTACACAATGGAATATTATTCAGCTATAAAAAGGAATGAAGTACTCATACATGCTACAAGGCTAAACCTTGAAAACATTATGTTAAGTGAAAGGAAGCAGACATAAAAAGTCATGTATTGTATGATTCTATATGATGGAAAGGATCCCCTTTGAGTTGATGAAAATGTTTTGGAACTGGGTAAAGATGATGGTTGTACAACACTGTGAATACACTAAATCTCACTGAATGGTACTCATCAAAATAGTTAATTTTATGTTTATGTGAATTTCACCTCAATTAAAAAATGCCCCAATTAAAAATTGCTGGGTAATCTGATAGTTCTGTGTTTATTTTTTAGAGCAAAGTCATTGAAATGTTTTGAAAAGTCTTTTTAAAACTAAATTAAATTTAATTACATGTTCAAAAACTCTCGATTTCTAAAAATCCCCCACAGCTATTTGTCTGATTTGTCTGAGTACTTTGTTTTTTGCTGTTGTTGCTGGGTTTATTTGGGAGAGCAGATTGTCTGTTCACTTTGTTACTCGCTTTTGTTTTACCATTTTTACTTCATTATTAAGTCAAGGCTAAAGACCCAACAGGTGCGAATCAACCAAATAAAGCAATCTTCTAAGCGTCCTAGAAGATGTGCAACAAATTAGAACCACCGGCTCTGGGAGTCTTTTAAAATTCTGCCATTTGACTATTTACTCATCTAACAGTTTTGCATACTGATCTGATTTGACCAATTAGATCGCAAATTATTGGAGGGAAAGCACAGTAGCTGTGATTGCTATTGGGTTCCCTTACATCACACTGGAAATGGAGTTGTTTTTCAAACCACATTTGACTGATAACCTCATTTTCATTTACTTTAAAAATAACAAAATTTAAACTATAATCTTTTCCATCAATGAAAGTAAATTTGGAATGTTTTTAAACCTTTGTTCAGAAAGTTAAAGAATAAGAATTGATCTACATTGCTGTGTCTTGAATTGGTCACTATTCTGACTTAGACCAAGGAAATTTTTAAGGTCACCTCTCTTACTAAAGAAAAAGTGTTGACTTAGATATTTAAAGTTGAAAACTGTACTCCTTCAGAAGTTCTAAAATCACTTAAGCAAAACTAGAAACAGCCTTTATGCAATCAGACCATTTATTTACACACACACCTATCTTAATTCTTCAACATGCCTTTGAAACACTAAACTTGACAGTTTTTGAAAAGGTGCCTTGTTTCAACACATAACTATGAGAACACCCATAACGTGGCTGTTTCCTTTCAAAAGAAGGAATGCAGGGGAATTTTTTTTTTCTGTTTAAACAAATGCTATTGTTTTATTGCCAATTTTGCCTTAAAAGTACTCATTAGCAAATCCAGCAGCCTTATTAGGTATTTTTAATCAGATAACAATGCTGTCAGAACCTGTTATAAATTCCTATATGCTATGTGAAAGTTCCTCAGTTTCCAGTCATTCTTTGACTACATACCTGGCAATTTGTTTCCAGAATGTTGTTTTAACATTGTACAGTCACTACATTATGATAGGATTTCCTTAAAACAGTACAAAAGCAGTTTCTTCAGTTTCACAGTACGAAATTGATGATAAATTCACATTTTATTATCTTAGTATCTTTTCAACTTCTAAATCTATATATGCCTATAAAATGACATGTTAAATATTAACTCCATGCAGTTGTAACCACTTGGAAATGCCAGCAAATTCCCCTTCCAGCCTGAACAGAAAAGCATCTTCTTCCCAGGAACAAATCTGAAGTTTATTTAAAAGTTAACAGATGATATTCCACTCATTTATGTCAATCTTATGGAAATTCTAGAGTTTATACCATTTTTACTTTCAAAAATTTCAGCATAATATGTTCCAATGCCTGAAACATTCAAAACTGTTTGATGTTTTAATGCCCCATTAATTTGTTATTTTAAGAAACATAAAACTAAAATGCGACCTGAAAATGAACTAAAAAGAAATTCAAATGCTGGACACACAAACTAAAGCCTAATGGAAATATTATTTACAACATTTATCCCATCAAAAATTGTCTATGACTTCAGCCTGCATACATATATTTTCTATTTTTTTCTGTGATTCACAATCTTCTCTCTGTCATCTATAGTATAACCATGGTATAATCAACAACAAAGAAAAAACTTGTAAAGTTAAATTCAAGATTCTGAAAGTCATATTGCAACAAAATGTTTGCTGCCCTTTCTCACTTTCTGAAAACAGAAAGTTTAAAAACTGAGATTGACAAATTAGAATTAATGTTATTCATTATCATTCACTTAGCCACAAAATTTTGAGATGTTGTGTTCTTACTATGTCATCAACATTATATTAAATACTCTGGCAAATGTAAATGATGCACAAGATATATTCTTGGTCTCTGCAGTACAACCATTAAAATTACCTCCCCTACACAAATACCAGGTAAGTGTTACTGTGGGACAAACTCACCCAAATAAGATGAGAAAAGGAGGACTCTACTTTCTAAATGCAAGCTTTATATAGGTATTTTTCAGTAAGTAGACCATAAAAGGCCAATCACCCTAAATCCCCCTTCTGAAGAAATTGAGAGCAATTAAAACTATTAAAATCTACTAACTTAATCCTCATAAGGATATGAAAATTATCCCACAAGTCAATCTTGGCTCCAGAAGATATCAATTATTCCCAGTATACACCAACCTCTCCTCTCTTTGTAGGTCATTAACCTTCCCCGTATAAAGAAATCTCCACATTGCATACTACTTAAAATCTTTTGCCTTGAATGTTATGAACTAGTAGTCCTTCAATGCCGGGTAAATAACATACCATCAGTCAACACTACTGATGAAAGTCAAGTGTAAAAAGGCACCAGAACAGGCTGCATTTCTAAGAAGCTGAACAACCGTTCATCATTTGTCTCTGACACTTAGAGAGATAGCAACTACACTGAATTGGAGGGCAGGGGAGGGGAAAGAAGAAGAGCCTCAAAATAAGCAATATCCAAACCAACAAGTTCCTACAGAAAACAAAACAAAATAAAACAAAACTTTTTTTTCACTAACTAGAAAATATAGCCATGCTTTGACTTCAAATTAACAGATTTTTACATGGTATAGTTTATTTTTTATTAGGAATTAGGAAACACAAGAGAAGGCACAATATGTAAAAGACAGAGTTTCTGTCTCAACATTTTTTAGCTAATAATAAATGTAAAATCTACTTTTATGGTTAATTATATATGACACATATAATGTTTTTACAGTTATATAATATCACATGTTTATAATGATCATTATAGAAACATTTTGTAGCACCAGTGCATGTTTTAGTTAATATGGGAAATGTAATTTTCTGTAATCCAGTTTTATATCATTTTGAATTGTGAACTTCAAAAGCACTGCAAGAATTCATTCCACTTAGAGGTTAAGGAGGGGTGGCCTTAGGCTGTAAACATTTCAACCTGCAAATCTGTAAGTCGGGTAGCATGACATCTCCAGCTTTGTTCTTTTTGCTTAGGATTGTCCTGGCTATATGAGCTCATTTTTGGTTCCGTATGAATTTTAAAATTGTGTTTTCTAATTCTGTGAAAATTGTAAACGGTAGTTTAATGGGAATAGCATTGAATCTATAAATTACTTTGGGCAGTATGGCCATTTTCACAATATTGATTCTTCCTATCCATGAGCATGGAATGTTTTTGTGTTTGTTTGCGTCCTGATTTCCTTGGGCAGTGGTTTGTAGTTCCCCTTGAAGACGTCCTTCATTCCCTTGTTAGCTGTATTCCTAGGTATTTTATTCTGTTTGTAGCAATTGTGAATGGGAGTTCATTCATAATTTGGCTCCCTGCTTGTCTGTTGTCGGTGTATAGGAATGCTTGTGATTTCTCCGCATTGATTTTGTATCCTGAGCCTTTGCTGAACTTGTTTATCAGCTTAAGAAGCTTTTGGGGTGAGTCAATGGGGTATCATGTAATCTTCAAACAAAGACAATTTGACTTCCTCTCTTCCTATTTGAATATCCTCTATTTCTTTCTCTTGCCTGATTTCCCTGGCCAGAACTTCCAATACTACATTGAATAAGAATGATGAGGAGGGCATCCTTGTCCTGTGCCAGTTTTCAAGGGGAATGCTTCCAGCTTTTGCCAATTCAGTATGATACTGGTATTGGCTATGGGTTTGTCATAATCCGCTCTTATTATTTCGAGGTATGTTCCTTTAATACCTGGTTTATTGAGAAATTTTAACATGAAGGGATGTTGAATTTTATCGAAGGCTGTTTCTGCATCTATTGAAATAATCATGTGCTTTTGTCTTTAGTTCTTTTTATGTGATGAATTACATTTATTGATTTGCGTATGTTGGACCAGTCTTGCATCCTGGGGGTGAAGCCAACCTGATTGTGGTGGATAAGCTTTTTGATGTGCTGCTGGATGTGGTTTGCCAGTGTTTTATTGAGGATTTTTGCATCAATGTTCATCTGGGATATTGGCCTGAAATTCTTTTTGTTGTTGTATCACTGCCAGGTTTTGGTATGAGTATGACGCTGGCCTCATAAAATGAGTTAGGAAGGAGTCCCTCCTTTGCAACTGTTTGGAATAGTTTCAGAAGAAATGGTACCAACTCCTCTTTGTACCTCTGGCTACAATAAGAAAAACGGCATGATACTGGTACAAAAACAGGCACATAGACCAATGGTACAGAACAAAGAACTCAGAAATAAAGCCATACATCTATAATCATCTTATCTTCAACAAATCTGACAAAAACAAGCAGTGGAGAAAGGATTCCCTATTTAATAAATGGTGCTGGGAGAACTCACTAGACATATTCAGAAAATTGAAACTAGACCCCCTCCTTATGCCTTATACAAAAAATTAACTCAAGATGGATTAAAGACTTAAACGTAAAACCCAAAACTATAAAAACTCTAGAAGAAAATATAGGCAATACCATTCAGGACATAAGCATAGGCAAGGATTTTATGATGAAATCACCAAAAGCAATTGCAAAAAAAGCAAAAATTGACAAACGAAATCTAATTAAGCTAATGAGCTTCTGCACAGCAACAGAAGCTATCATCAGAGAGAACAGACAACCTACAGAATGGGAGAAAATTTTTGCAATCTGCCAATCCAACAAAGGTCTAATATCTAGAATCTACAAGGCACTTAAGCAAATCTACAAGAAAAAAATCAAACAACCCCATTAAAAAGTGGGCAAAGGACATATGAATAGACACTTCCTAAAAGAATACATGCATGTGGCCAACAAACATATGAAGAAAAGCTCAACATCACTGATCACCAGAGAAATGTAAATCAAAACCACAATGAGATACCATCTCAAGCCGATCAGAATGGTGATTATTAAAAAGTCAAGAAAAAACAGATGCTGGCAAGGTTGCAGAGAAATAGGAACGCCTTTACACTCTTGGTGGGAATGTAAATTAGTTCATCCATTGTGGAAGACAGTTTGGTGATTCCTCTAAGATTTAGAACCAGAAATACCATTTGACCCAGCAATCCCATTACTGGGTATACACTCAAGGAATATAAATCACTGTATTATGAAGATACATGCACATATGTTCATCGCAGCACTATTCACAACAGCAAAGACTCGAAATCAACCCAAATGCCAATCAATGATAGGCTAGATAAATAAAATGTGGTACATATTCACCATAGAAAACCACACAACCATAAAAAGGAATGAGATCATGTCCTTTGCAGAGGCAAAAATGGAGCTGGAAGCCATTATCTTCAGCAAACTAACGCAGGAACAGAAAACCAAACACCACATGTTCTCACTTGTAAGTGGGAGTTAAACAGTGAGAACACATGGATATGGGGAGGAGAACATCACACACTGGGGCCTGTCAGGGAAGGGCTGGGTGAGGAGGGTGATGGAGGGGTAGAGAACATCAGGAAAAACAGCTAATACATGCTGGGTTTAATACCTAGGTGATGGGTCGGTTGATCCAGCAAACTACCATGGCACATATTTACCTGTGTCACAAGCCTGCACGTGTACCCTGGAACTTTAAATTAAATTTTTTAAATCTGTGTTAAAAAAAATTCAAAATAATGAAATAGACCATGACTCCGTTTGTACTTTTTGGGCTAATTTTTTAAATTCACTGGACAAATGTAACTGAGAAATTTATTGACATTTATGAAGGGGGAGAAAAATGTAACCATGATTCGACTTACAGTATATTTCCCTTTAAAATGCCTGGAACATATTCATGATTTATCCATTACTGAAACCCTTACAAAATATGTAGTCCACTGTAAATGAGAAAAGTTGAAGATGAGCTTCTTTAAGAATAGAATGGAAGTTATTTGTGGGTCAATTCTACTTTTGGTGAGAATATTTGTCTTAAGACCAGACACCTTGAGTTCCTACCTGCAAAGGCAGGACGCATCACAGAAGTGGATGCTGACGGAGATGCCTGTATTTGGGCCAGGAGAGATAACAGTCAGAGAACAAAAGACAAAGTCAAGCCAAAAGGCATACTGCCAATTCATCTTTTACAGTAAAAGAAAGTTCATACATAAACATGTTCATGAACAAGAAACCAAAAGGAATTTTTGCTCTCAGATTTGGGGAGAATATGGAGTAAAGACAAGGAATTAAAAGTAGAAAAGATTTTATAGAGAAGAAAAAGAAGATTCTTTTTTTCAAAGAGTCTGAAAATGCCTTGAGCCAAACAGGATAGAATGCAATGGAAATATCGCTGTGACAAGAATGAGGTGGAGAAAATTAATATCTAGACACACCTGGTAGCCCCACTCACAGTACTAAACGGAAATTTCAAGATTTCTGTGGTGAACACACAGCACTCAGCGGTAGCCATTCAAGATCAAAACTCAAAGTCTAGTTAATTGATTTGTATTAATGTTTTATTCTTTTAAGATATAGTACTTCAAAGTAATAATTTTTAAATTTAAACCAGAACAGAAAAGTCCTTAAGGCAGTTATTTTGCAAACCTCATAAGCACAAAGACTATTCTGCTAAAGGTGAAAATATGCCAAGTACTGAGTGAGAGTGGCCCCATAACATTCCAGAAATATTATGGCCAGAATATTAGACTGTTGCCTTTCAACATATTCTCTTACACTTTGTCTTAAATGAAAACATGAGTATATGGGAGGAGTACTCGTTTAAAGTTTCTGCTCTAGTCCTTTTATTCAAATTCATTTGACATAAACGAGAACTCTAAAACTAATACAAACAGTTCTGCTTCACTCTTGTCAGTTTCTGGGGAAGATCAATGAAACCGAATACTTTCTAGCATGAGGTGCTTTTTTTTGTTTGTTTTTTTATTCCTTATGAGATGTACCACGAAGAAAACAGACACAATCATATCTTCTAAGGTGAACAAATAATTATGTAAGTCTTTATTTCTGTAATTTGAGTCAAACGAATAGATTTGTGGAAAGGCTACACTCCATTATTATTATAGAGACAGTCTCACTCTGTCACCCAGGCTGGAGTGCAGTGGCGCAATCTCAGCTCACTGCAACCTCCGCCTCCTGGATTCAAGCGATTCTCCTGCCTCAGCCTCCTGAGTAGCTGAGATTACAGGCGAGCACCACCACGCCTGGCTAATTTTTGTATTTTTAGTAGAGACAGGGTTTCACCATGTTGGTCAGGCTGGTCTTGGACTCCTGACCTTGTGATCCGCCGGCTTTGGCCTCCCAAAATGTTGGGATTACAGGCGTGAGCCACCACACCCGACTTTACACTCCATTATTAATGAGTACTATATTGGAAATTTTTTTTTTACTTTCAATCAGATTTCCCAGGCTTAGCACTCCTAACATTACGGGCTGGATAACTCTTTGTTTTCGAGGGCCTTGTCTGTACGCGGTAGGATGTTTAGCAGCATCCCTGGCCCTTGTGTGCCCCAGCCCTTCCCCCATTTGTGACAATCAAAAATTGCCAAATGTCCCAGGGGGATAAAATCATCCCAGTGGAGAACCACTCTTTCAGTGAAAGTTTTCAAAAAGGTATAAGCCTTCACATTTAAGATGAATTCCTTACCCTTATCACACCAACGATGACAAACCTTTAGGTTATAAAAGTGTAGTCATAATTAAGAATGTAAAATGAAAGAATGATGTTTATCACGGAAGTGTTCACACCCTCATTGGTCCCCACGCAGGTGCCCCGTCTGGCGGCCCAAATCCCTCACCTCCAAGAACAAATGAATGAAGGTGGGACATTCAGGACAAAAATTCTTGTCTCTGACTCTGAAAGATAGATTATCATGTAGGGAATAGGGAAGGGAAAGAGTCAAGCAGAATGTGGTTTTAGTTGTGATCTGGCGCCTGCCTGGTGCTTGGGGAGCTGTGGAGCATAAACATTGCAACAGAGAGTAGGTCTTACCTACAGTAGGTCCTCCCTGGAGGCAAGGAGTCTTTCATACCTGCATCCATCAGCCGTTGGCTGCAGGCTGCCAGGAATGGCACCAGCACCTCCAGCACCAGGCAGCTCCCCTAGGCCAAGGGCAATCCTCCCAAGGCTGCAGCTTCAGCCCCTGTGCTGTCAGCACCCACAGCAGCTGGTGGATGGGAACTTGCGCATAGATAGGGATCTGGAGCTCCAAAAGAAACAAGCAAACGAACAAGCAACCACCCCACACAAGGTGAGCTCTCAGCAGGCCTAGTGACTGGCCAGGGCTTAGAAGGATACCCTACTGTATGTTGTTTAGTGCGAAGCATCTCATTGGAAATACAGAATGGAATGGTACTATGGAATGCAAGGTGTGTGTCATAATATAGCATACATTTATTTCTTTTTTTTTCCCATTTATTTATTTTATTGCATTTTAGGTTTTGGGGTACATGTGAAGAACATGCAAGATTATTGCATAGGTACACACGTGGCACTGTGATTTGCTGCCTTCCTCCCCATCACCTACATTTGGCATCTCTCTCCTTGCTATGTCTCCCCAGCTCCCCACTCCCCACCGTCCCTCCCCTATTTC
This sequence comes from Sapajus apella, assembly GCF_009761245.1. Lineage (NCBI taxonomy): Eukaryota > Metazoa > Chordata > Mammalia > Primates > Cebidae > Sapajus > Sapajus apella. Next base: position 20,163,374 of record NW_022436979.1, on the reverse strand, counting down.
CCCCCAACTGACCCCAGTGTTATTTTTTTAAAAATTATAGACACCAAAAAAATCAGTCAAAAATTTTGCGAAAGACAATTTGACTAATCCATTGATTATTATATATTATCGATCACAATTGTAACTATAGATCGTTTGGAACTGAATCAGAAAGTATATATCTCTCTTCATTTTTATGGCAAATAACTTGCAAAATTTTATTTATAAAAAATAATGAAAACACTACAAAATATTTTTTGTTCAATAGCAAATTGAGAGGTTTCGGTTTTTATTGTTTCATTTGTTTGTTTTTTACTTGCTGTAGAATTTTTTCCAGAAGTATTTGTCTGAAGTAGCAGGTCTAAAACTACGCAGTCTTAGGATCTCCCCTTTTTATTCTTAAAAAATACTGAAGGCTGTAAAAGCTTTTGTTCATGTGGATCATATCTACCAATATTTACTATATTCAAAATTGAGAAATGTATATATATTATTTTAAAATAACAATAGTATAGTAACTTGTTATATATTAATACATATATTCTCATGCAAAATAGCCATATTTTTCAAGAAAATGAAAAAGAAGAGTGCCACTATTTTACATTTTTCAAATCTCCTTAGTGTCCGGCCTAATAGAAAATTTGAAAAGTTTTGTTTATTTATGAACAAAAGCATTCTTACACAGTTATGTGTGAGGAAAAGGGAGAAGTATTTTAATTCCCTTTTCAAATAATTGTGTATATTATTCTTTACTACTACACCAAAACTCGACAATTCACAGTTTTTGAAAGACAGCTGTGATGTGGAATATGAAGCTGTAACTGTGAGTTGTTCCTGCTCCGTTCTATTAAAATCCACTCCTCTAGCATACAGCTGAAACAGGCCTTATGAACTCAGACACGATGTTTGCAATATCATGCATGGCCATGTGGAAAATATTGGTTAATTGAAGTATGTAGATCGTCCAAATATTGACATTTCATTAATCAATACCAAAAAAAAAACCCCACATGTTTTGATATTACTATTGATCTTATCAGAAAAGTCTGTCTTAGGAAGCAGTCAGTTTCACAGAGGCAGATACAAGTTTTCCAAAATTCTAATTTTCTCTGGCAACACACATTATTAGTAGTTTTTCTTCAGGTCAAAAGCTCACTTCATTTTCAAGAAAATGTCTACAAAATATGCAAATATGAATAACCATAGTTTGTCTGAATAACATAGTTTTTCTGCAAACGTGGTTTGAGACTTTTCCTTACATTACCCACTGTATTCAGTAAGCAGCAGAAGTGTTTTATTTGCACGTCTAATTTCTTCTAGATGTGTACTAAGAGACTGAAATTAATCAAATTAATGATTCTTACTGTTTCATAATATTCTTAAGCGGAGCTGGTGGATAGCTTTGTGTTGTTTTCGTTTTGTTTTGTTTGAATGCACATGTATAGCAATAAACAATACTATAACAACCACTGCAGCTTGGTGCCACTACCTTGATCTGTGCTAAGGCACCAGCCGTTTTATACATCATTGCTTTTGTGTCATTGGTATAAGATATGAATGAAAATGGTAAATAATGTGTTAGTATCACCCTGAGCATTGTTTTGAGTTGCAGATCCCCTGAAAGCTACTCAGGAACCTTCAAAGGACCATTAGAATGCACTTTCAGAACCACTGTGATAGATAAGCAAGTCTTCAGAGGCGTCTCCTTGCGATTCTCACTATGCTCTGATACACTGGTGTTCCATACAAGGGCAACTCCCACAAGGAACGGAGCGAGTTGAGGGAAATTCAAGTTCGGTACAGTTTTGTCTCCGTCAAACCCTCAAGGATCTACTGCCTGCTAGGCTTTTCAGCTCAATCTCAGGAGTGTTTATGGAGAATCGATTTCAAATAGTTTAAATCCAGGAATGGGGCAGGAGGACAGAGGATGAGAAGCAGGATCCAGAATGGGATATGCAGCAGGGATGGAGATGTTGAAATTAGGAGTTACTAAGCAAAGCTTTGTATGTAATATCTCAGATACTCGACAAAGCAAAAATCAATCGATCAAATTACTTCCATGGTCACTTCCCATTCTGCTACACTCTAATTGGAATGGAAACATTTACTGTCGTGCAGTCAACATACAACTATCTTTTTCGTCACAAAAATCTATTACTGGTTAACATTTGAGTAGTGCCTAAGAGACAGCTGAATATGGAAAAGTCATTTTGCATCCTTGCAGTCAAGCACAGCACACATTACAGCTATCTTTAGAAGATGTAGGAGCTCTGAGGAAATTTCTTGGTATCACTTTTAGGAACAATTAATCCCCAAAAGACAATGTGATACTTCAAACATCGCCAACACAATCTTTCCAGAAACTGTCATTAAATCTTTACTATATATGGAGGGGAAAAACTGCCTTATGTGGAATTTACTTTTACCCTTTTGAAATACTGAGAATTCCCATTTGATCCAGTCAGAAGCCTTGCTATGCTCCAGTAGATCTTTGGGTTGATTTCCATGCCAAATCCATCCACTGTACAGTATTTCAGTTATCTTTGCTTCATTGCACACTGGAAAAACGTGTACAGAGTCGTGGGTGAACTGCTGCAACAGAATTTGTAACATTTGTGACGTGGATGACATTTTAAAGTGGTTTTACAGACAAAGCATCCTGGGGAATTACTGTGAAGCCAAATAATGAGAAAGACACACGAATCTATAATCAATAAATCTGATGCAAAATTACATTGAAGAATGCAACATTAAAATAATAATGTGCTAAATTGTTTCTTAATTGTATATGGAAGACATTATAATCAGTAAATTAGAATATTTTTATAGGCAATTGTTAAGTAGAAGACTTGAGATTTTGGGGTTATGCTTCCAGATAGTAAACATCCTCTTGTGATCTAAACAGCAACTTACTCAAGAACTTAAGAGGAAAAGTTCCTTAATAGATGATGTTAAGTAATGTTTCATTTTTTATCCTCAGAATTCCTTGTTTAGCTGACACAGGTGCAGAGAAAGCTGATCTTACTTTCTGATTTTTTTTTTACCCTCCAACCACTCTATTTAAATAAAAAAAAGTGAGGGAAAGTTGTCAATTTTTCATCAATTCAAATGCAAATTAGTATTTCTGAAAGTAATTAGCCATTTCAGAAGAAACACAATCTGAAACTAGAATTATTCATTTTCTCACTTCTTCATTTCTATTTTCAAATGCAAATGAGGCTTAGGTCTTTTTCTCTATCTTACAATATAATTTGAGAATGAAAACTATTTATAGAACCTCCTATATATTTAGCATAGTGTATATATATATATATTTAACATAGAAAGCATATGAAACATATTAAGCGCAGTTTTACTTTTTTTATATTTGACACTATTATTCCAATTTTAAGTTAGGTACAAACTGTCTATCTTGAATCTTTGATATTGTGGATTTTTGTGAGTCTCTATATGGAATTAAAACTTTATCCTAACAGAACAGTTCTTCTACTCATCTCAAAAGATCTCAAACTGAAATTGATTTAACAAAATCCATCACAAGTTTGTAGATGGTTGATCACAATAGCCTTTAGAGTATTCTTCCAAAGAAGACCTACAGATATTTCCCCAATGACTCATTTCCCAAGAAGGTAAAATCTATCTTGCTGATTCCCTGCAAATATAATTTGAAGAAAAGAACCTCTACTGATTTAACCATTATGTTACTAAAATAACTGAGTTAGCAGTTACAGAAATAGAAATTTCTTTAGCAAGGAATATTGATGGTTTTTATTATATTTCCTTACTCTGGATAGCTTAGTACAGTTGATGAAACAATATTTCTCTTAGCAGATCAATGTTTCCATGGTCATATCTTGTCACAAGAAGGAAATACAGAAGGATATGATTATGCATCTCTGTTCCTCCATGCTATCAAAATCTAATAAATGAGATCATAGTAGCAATTATCAACCCATACAATATCCCACTAAATCAGCAACTTCAACCTAATAATTTTGAAATGAAATGTGACCTAATCTCAACCAATTTCTTCTTTATTGAGATCCTTTTATCCGATCATCAATATATGATCTAAAGGGCTTCTTTTAAAGATCATGAATTAAAGGTGCACTATTCCCACTCTGAGGCACACTAAAGTGAGCTCCCAAAAATAAATGAATGACATATGGTTCAAGCTCAAAACCATTCACTGCAGCTTCAAAGCTGTGAGTCCCAATTCATGCAGACACATTAAGTGAAATGATATAAAGCTGGAGAGCGTTAACAGAAAAACTTGCTTATTAATTCAATATAATTACTATACCATGCCAATGAATCAAAATTAAAATTTGAGTTCAAGAAAATTAGAAGGAAAGATGAGCGTCACAACAAATGATTGTTGAACAATTGTTATCAAAACACCAGGAGTTCAATCTCGGTCCTGCTGCTCAATGCACAGAAAGCCAATCACTGAGATGATGAGTGTTGCCAAGGAAGAAGGCTTTGATAGGGCGCTGCAGCTGCAGAGTTGCCAGCTCAGTCTCAAATCCATCTCTCTGACTGACTAAAACCAGGCGTTTACGTAGCAGGCAAGAAATGTGACAATGCATAAGAAAACAAGAACTCCGTAGGGGCAAGGAGGTGATCATGGTGAATGAAGGTCCAGCATCTGGTGTAGTGATCTGGTTTTAGTTTTTTGATGCTTTTTGTGAGAGGCCTAAAGGTAGTTTCCCAAGGAAGGAACTCAGATAAAGCAAATATAAGTTTCAAACTTTTAACAGCAGAAGAATCCATTTCTATGTTTATCCAAAAGCAACTGTCTATGGGACTTTTGGGTTGATTGCACAATGAATACATTACACAAGACACATCTCCACACTGAAAATCAGAAGGACATGCCTTGTATCCTACTGATGCCCTCAGAGCAACATGAATAGCATTACATCACTAATTTTTTTTTTTTAAAGATGAGACAATGTCTTTATTTATAGAGGACAGGTCTTCTATGTAGGAAGAACAGAATTTATAAGAAATTATATGAAAATTAAAACAATAGGATTTATAAGAAAAAGAAAACAAACTAATACATGAATTTAGCAAGGCCACAGGATATGTGGTCAATATTTAAAAATATATTGTATTTTTATATGCTATGAATAAAAATTGGAAATGGCATATAAAGTATAAGTTACATAAGGATAAATTTTTAAAAAATATGTACAATACCTGTACACTGAAAACTACAAATCTTGCTGAGAGAAATTAGAGAAAACCTAAATAAATGGAAAGATATACCATGTTCACCAATCAGAAAACGTCAATATTGTTAAGGTAACTAGGTGAACCACAGTTACAATGCAATTGCAATACATTCCCAGCAAGCTCTTTAAAAAATAGTAGTAATAATAATAATAAATGTTTTATAAACTTGAATTTTATTTTAGTTATTTATAACTTTTATTTTATGTTCAGGAGTATATGTGAAGGTTTGTTACATAGGTAAACTCATATCATCAGGGTTTGTTGTACAGATTATTTTATCACTAGGGTACTAAGTCTAGTACCCAATAGTTGTTTTTTCTGATCCTCTCTCCTCTTCCCAATCCTGACCCATAGGTAAGTCCCAGTGTGTGTTGTTTCCCTCTTTGTGTATATGTGTTCTCACTATTTGGTTCCCATTTATAAGTGAGAACATGCAGTGTTTGGTTTTGTGTTCCTGCCTTGGTTTGCTAAGGATAATGGCCTCCAGTTCCATCCATGTTCCTGCAAAGGACATGATCTTGTTCTTTTTCATGACTGCATAGTACTCCATGGGTTATATGTACCACATTTTCTTCATTCAACTACCATAGATGGGCATTTACATTGATTCCGTGTCTTTGTTATTGTGAATGGTGCTGCAGTGGACATATGCATGCATGTGTCTTTATGACAGAATAATATATATTCACTTGGGTGCACACCCAGTAATGGGAAGGCTGGGTTGAATGGTAGTTCTATTTTTAGCTCTTTGAGAAATTGTCACACTGCTTTCCATGATGGTTGAACTAATTTATACTCCCATAAGCAATGCACAAGTGTTCCCTTTTCTCTACAACCTTTCCAGCATCTGATATTGAAGTCTCCAAAAGCATTGCAACAAAAGCAAAAATTGACAAATGGGATCTAATTAAAGAGCTTCTGCAGAGCAAAAGAAACTATCGGTAGAGTAAAGAGACATACTGAATGGGAGAAAATATTTGCAAACTATGCATCTGACAAAGGTCTTGTATCCAGAATCTATGTATAAAGAACTTATATAAATTTACAATAAGAACAAACAATTCCATTAAAAAAGTGGGCAAAAACCATGAATAGACACTTTTCAAAAGAAGAAATGTATGCAGCTACAGGCATATGAGTAAAAGCTCAATATCACTGATCATTAGAGAAATGCAAATGAGAACCACAGAACCACAATAAGATACCACCGTCTCACACCAGTCAGAATGGCTATTGCGTCATTTAATTTTTATCTGCCAAAAAATTTAAGCAAACAGACATCATTTTATTTAGTTAATTTGATGTTTATTCTCTGTGAATTTTTTAAATGTATTACATAATTTAAACAAGATCTGTCCTGGTACTCTTGCCTCTCATTTGCTTTTCCTGGACTAGACTATTCATGTCCAATGACTAATATATCTCATTGTCACATATTTTTGGAGGAAGAGTGTCTTAATTATGTTCTAAATTCTCATGCCAATGTAGTTAGAATAAGAGAAATTATTACACAGTATCTTGTAGGAATGTATTATTTTATTAGCATTTGTGGCTTTTGTGTGTGTGTGTGTGTGTGTGTGTGACAGGGTGCCACTCTGTCACCCATGCTGGAGTACAGCAGCCCTATCTTGGCTCACTGCAACCTCCACTTCCTGGGTTCAAATGATTCTTGTGCCTCAGCCTCCTGTGTAGCTGGGATTACAGTCGAGCACCACCACACCAAGCTAATTTTTGTATTTTTAGTAGAGATGGGGTTTCATCATGTTGATCAGGCTGCTCTCGAACTCCTGACCTCAGGTGATCTGCCCACCTAGGCCTCCCTAAGTGCTGGGATTACAGGCAAGAGTCACATCCCCCAGCCACTTGTGGCTATTTTAAAGTATGTTCAAAGCACAATGTGCTCCTATATTCAAAATTTGGCAAATACCATATGTATATTTTCAATATTACCTTACAGGCACCAATTGGTATTAAAGTGATCTAACTTTCAGTATCCTTCCATTTTAGGTTCTATTTTTAATGCAAATCTATTTTGTTTGCAGATTATCAAGTCTCCTTTCTGTATGAGAGACAATGAATACATATATATATGTATATTTCATCATTTATAAAATGGCACAAGAGTTCAAAGTAGCCAGATTCAGTATCATCATATAAAAATAATTTTCTAACCATCTACTAACCATCTAACGAATCAATTCGAACTCAATAGAGAAAAAACAAACTTACTCAAAATAGCAGCAAAAAAATTTAAAAAATGAGAAATAATCCTAATGTGAAGAGTAGAAGTTCTATTTAAAAAGGCTATAGGCCGGGCACAGTGGCTCACGCCTGTAATCACAGCACTTTGGCAGGCGGAGGCAGGCAGATTACCTGAGGTCAAGAGTTTGAGACCAGCCTGACCAATATGATGAAACCCCATCTCTACTAAAAATACAAAAATTAGCCAGGCATGGTGGTGGGTGCCTGTGATCACAGCTACTTGGGAGGCTGAGACAGGGGAATCGCTTGAACCTGGGAGGCGGAGGTTGCAGTGAGCCAAGATCGTGCCATTGCACTCCAGCCTGGACAACAAGAGAGTAGCTCTGTCTCAAAAAAAAAGGGGGCTATCTATTTTGTTGCATGTATTTTTTAAGTGAAAAATAAAAGTGGGTAACAATATTTTGGTTGAAAAACTTCAATATTATAGGAAATTCAACTCTCCCAGTTTAATTTATAAGTTCTATGCAATCTTTAACTTCATAATGAGTTTTTATAAGCAGCTTGACAGATTATTCTCAAGTTCATCTATAAGAGAAAAACAAATAAAAATAATGGGAAAAAAATGTTGAAAATAAGCACAATGAGTGAGAACATATACCTACCACATATCCACATAAATCTCTAAGAATTAAACAATAAATCAATAGCCCTGTGTAGGGGAACCAAAAATAAATCCGAGTGTATGTGTGGATTTAAATTACAATAAAGATGGCAAATATGTAGGAAAAAGTCTAGACCAACGGAATATATTATAATGAGGTGATTAACTGTTAATGTGGGAAAAAAGTAACAAATATCCCTAATTCACACCATACTCAGAAAAAAAGTCAAGGTGTTTTAAAAGTTAAATGTTATACTGAAAAATTCTAATAGTATTAAGAAAAAAACACAGAAATATGTATATTCGTACTACTGAAATGGAGAAGGCCTTCTAAAATAACAACCAAAATATATAAATCACGACTACAAAAATACCTAATAAATTGTTCAATAAAAGGTTGTTCATTGACAGATGAATAGATAAAGAAAATATGGTATGTAATACAATGCAATATTACTCAGCCTTCACAAAGAATAAAATCTGGCCATGTGTAAAAACATGGATGTCCCCAAAAGACGTTATGTTAAATAAAATAAGCCATTTACAGAACAACAAATAGTGCATGATTCTACTTATATGAGGGATATAAAATACTCGAACTTTTAGAATTAAAGAATGCAATAGTCATTGCCAGGGACTCAGGAGTAGGGGAAAAGGGAGTTCAATTGGTATAAAGTTTCAGTCATGCTAGATGAATAAATTCGAGAGCTCTACTGCATAACATATTACCTATAGTTAGCAATTTGGTGTGGTGCATTCCAAAATTTGTTAAAAGGTCTCATGTTAAGTGTTCTTACTACAACAATTATGACACAAGGAAACATTACAAGGTGTTGGTGGCTGACACGTTTTGGCTGTGCCCTCACCCAAATCTCATCTCAAATTCCTACGTGTTGTGGGAGGGACTCCGTGGGAGGAAATTGAATCATAAGGGCAGGTCTTTCGCTAGCTGTTCTCAGCACAGTGAACAAGTCTCACAAGATCTGACGGTTTTATTAGGGGGAGTTTCCCTGCACGAGCCCTCTCTTTGCCCCGTGCAATTCACATAAGATGTGACTTGCTCCTCCTTCTCTTCTGCCATGATTATGAAGCCTCCCCAGCCCTGTGGAACTGTAAGTCCATTAAACCTCTTTCTTTTGTAAATTGCCCAGTCTCAGTTATGTCTTTATCAGCAGTGTGAAAATGACCAAATTGGTACCAGTAGAGTGGGGCACTACTGCAAAGAAACCCAAAAATGTGGAAGCAATTTTGCAACTGGGTAATGGGCAGAGGTTGGAACAGTTTGGAGGGCCCAGAAGAGGAGAGGAAAATGTGGGAAAGTTTGGAACTCTCTAGAGACTTGTTGAATGGTTTTGACCAAAAGGCTAATAATGATATGGATAATGAAATCCAGGCTGAGGTGTTCTCAGATGGAGATGAGGATCTTGTTGGGAACTGGAGCAAAGGCAACTCTGGTTATGTTTCAGCAAAGAGACTGGTGGCATTTTGCCCCTGCCCTAGAGATTTGTGGAACTTTCAGTTTGAGAGAGATGATTTAGGGTATCTGGTGGAAGAAATTTCCAAGCAGAAAAGCATTTAAGAGGTGACTTGGGTGCTATTAAAGGCATTCAGTTTAGAAAGGGGAAAAGGGCATAAAAGTTTGGAAAATTTGCAGCCTGACAATGTGATAGAAAAGAAAATTCTACTTTCTCAGGAGAAATTCAAGCTGCAGAAATTTGCATAAGTAATAGAGAGCTGAATGTTAATCCCCAAGACCATGGGGAAAATGCCTCCAGGACATATCAGAGAACTTTGTGGCAGCCCTGCCCATCACAGGACCAGAGGTTTAGGAGGAAACAATGGTTTCATGGGCCGAGCCTAGGGTCCCTCTGCTGTATACAGTCTAGGGACTTGGTGCCCTACTCCAACTAAAAGGAGCCAAGGTACAACTCAAGCTTTGGCTGCAGAGGATGGAAGCCCCAAGCCTTCGCAGCATCCACGTGGTGTTGAGACTGCGAGTTCACAGAAGTCAAGAATTGAGGTTTTGGAACCTCCACCTAGAGTTCAGAAAATATATGGAAATGCCTAAATATATAGACAGAAGTTTGCTGCAATGGCAGAGCCCTCATGGAGAACCTCTGCTAGAGCAATGAAGAAGGGAAATGTGCGTTTGGAGCCCACATACAGAGTCCCTACTGTGGAAAAAGGGCCACTGTTCTCCAGACCCCAGAATGGTAGATCCACTGACAATTTGCACGTGCCCCTAGAAAAGCCACAGACAATGCCAGGCTGTGAAAGCAGTCAGGAGAGGGGCTACACCCTGCAAAACCACAGGGGCAGAGCTGCCCAAGGCTGTGGGAACACACCTCTTGCATCAGTGCAACCTGAATGCGAGACATGGAATCAAAGGAAATCATTTTGGATCTTTAAGATTTGACTGCCCCACTGGATTTCAGACTTGCATGAGGCCTGTAGCTCCTTTGTTTTGGCCAATTTTTTCTATTTGGAACAGTTACCCAATGCCAGTACCCACGTTGCATCTAGGAAGTAAATAACAGCTTTTGATTTTATAGGCTCATAGGCAGAAGGGAGTTGCCTTGTCTCAAATGAGACTTGGGACTGTGGACTTTTGAGTTAATGCTGAAAGGAGTTACGACTTTGGGAAACTCTTGGGAAGGCATGATTGGTTTTGAAATGTTAGGACATGAGATTTGGGATGGGCTGGGGTGGAATTATATGGTTTGACTGTGTCCCCACACAAATCTCATCTTGAAATCCTGTGCTGTGGGAAGTACCTGGTGGGATGTAATTGAATCATGGGGGCATATCTTTCCCATGATGTTCTTGTGATAGTGAATAAGTCCCAGTAGATCTGATGGTTGTACAAGGGGGAGTTTCCCTATATAAGCTCTCCCTTTTTGCCTGCCACCATCCATGTAAGATGTGACTTGCTCCTCCTTGCCTTCCACCATGATTGTGAGGCATCCTAGCCCTGTGTAACTGTAAGTCCATTAAACCTCTTTCTTTCGTAAATTGCCCAGTCTTGGGTATGTCTTTATCAGCAGTATGAAAATGAATTAATACAGTGTCTATTACTCTGATTATGGTGATAGCATCACAGATGTTTTCATATGCCCAAATTTATCAGATTATATCCATTAAACATGCATAGTTGATCCAGGTACAGTGGCTCACACCTGTAATCTCAGAGTGTCAGAAGTCTGAGACAGGAGTATGGCTTGAGGCCAGGAGTTCAAGACCAACCTAGCAACACAGGATGATCCCATCTATACAAAAAAATTTAAAATGAGCTGGGCAGAGTAGCATGCACTTATAGTCCTAACTACCCAGGAGGCCAAGGCAGGAGCATCACTTAAGTCCAGGAGTTCAAGGCTGTAGTAAGCTAGGATCATACCACTGCATCCTAGCCTGAGCAACCGAGCAAGACCCATCTCTAAAAAGAATAATAAAATACGTACAGCGCAGTTCTTCATATATCAATTACATCTCAATAAAGCTGTTAAAATTAGATTACATTTCAAAGAACACCATTCAAAAATGTTAAATCATAAACAACAGATCAGCAGAAATTCTTTGGAATGCACATAGCAGACAAATAATAAACATCAGAAGGTTACGGCTTCTGTAATCATTAAGAAAAAAAGTAATGAAGAAAAGATAATGCACGAAAAGGCAATTCATAGGAAAAGTACACATGACTATAAACACATTAAGAATATTTTACCTTAGTAGTAATCATAAATGCAAATTAGAACGATGAGATATAGCTAGAATTTTTATCCTTTGACTTGACAAAACTTGAAGATTTATAATATCTGGTGATTTTGAGAATTACAAAACAAGAACTCTTACAACTGCAGTGGGTACATCAGTTTTAAAGTTAATTCAACATTATCTCTCAAAATCAAAAAGTGTGTCATCCCTTCAACTCAATAATTCCTCTTCTAGGAATTTATCTTACAAAAATACTTGCATAGGTGCCCAGATAAGGTCTGGGCAAGACTGAGATGGTCAATGAATCATTCTTTATGATTATAACAAATTGGAAAGAAGCTAATTTGCCCATTTTCAATGAAAATGTTTAATAAATTATTGGTATTTCCAGACAGTACAATACTAGTCAGTCATTGAGAGAATCTCTAAGATCTCTAAGATTTACTATGTTCAAAACAAAGTTATAAATATATATAACATGGTGCACTGAGCAAAATGTATTTGTGTATACGTTATGTATGCGTGTGTCTTAAATTTTCCACCAACCTTTACTTCAGGCAGTATGAGGAAAAGTAGGGCCACAATAGCAAATAAAACAAGCATCTCCTGCGATCCGCTTTCCTGTGCTTACAACGCAGAAGGCAAGAAGGTAAGAAGAGCAAACAAACAGAATTACAACACAGTTCCGTTCCTTCTTTCTTTCTTTCTTTCTTTATTTTTTATTTTTTAAGAGATAGAGTCTCACTGCATTTCCCAGGCTGGTCTCAAACTCCTGGCCTCAAGTGAGCCTCCTGCCTCAGCCTCCCAAAGTGCTGGGATTACAGGTGTAAGCCACGCTGCCCGGCCATGATCCCGCACAGGTATAGTAAGGATGCAAACAGTATTCCAATGAGTCTACCCCTAAATGGAAACAATCACGAGAAGATTGCTGAGTTACTCAAAGACTTAGGGGCCAGGGAGGAGAAGGGAGGTGTTGGCGGAGCAGGCTGAAACAGGAGCATGGAGGAAAAGCCACAGAGTCCACAGGCAGGTCTGTTGGGCCAAGGATTGGGAGTGAAGAAGGACTTTCCCATTTTATTTTACAAAATTCTTTGCCGTTTGAAGCATGTATCAAGAGGGTGCATTTATGCATTATGTTATCAAAATACTCATAATTGCCATCATACTATAAAAGTTAAGACTGGAGGGAAAAATAGAACTCAGGCACGTAGGGCTCAAGATGCCAGCCCAGGAGCTAAAATGTGGTCTTACAGAGTTATCTGGATTTCCAGTTGTGAAAAGAAACAGATTTTATTATAACTTCAGGGCCAATCCATGAAGTGAAGGCAAGTTTGAGGAGGTCAAGGAATAAAAGAATGACTGCTCCCTAAGCAGAGCAGCCCTGAGGTGAGGACTGCCGGCTGAGCATCTTTATGGCGATTTCTTGATTATATGCTAAATGAGGGATGGATTATTCATGAGTTTTCCAGGAAAGGGGTGGGCAATTCCCTTTGGAACTGAGGCTTCCTCCCCTTTTTAAACCATTTTTTAGACCATATAGGGTAGCTTTCTGAGGTTGGTTACCATGGCATCAGCGGGAGTGTCTCTGAGCATGCTAACGTCTTATAGCTAGTGTATAATGAGCAGTGAGGAGGTCACGCTCTCACCACCTTGGTTTTGGTGGGTTTTGGCCGGCTAAGAGGCTCACTGTAACCTGTTTTATCAGCAAGGTCTTGATGACCTGTATGTTGTGCTGACCTCATGTCCCATCCTGTGACTAAGAATGCCTTCACCTCCTGGGAATGCAGCCCACTAGGCATCAGCATTATTTCACCCAGCCCCATTCAGGATGGAGTCGCTCTGGTTCCAGTGCCTCTGACGTTCTCCTTGCAGAGGTGAGAACAGTCTCAGTGGGATCAAGTAGCTTGTCCAAGGTCGTATCACTGGCTGTGGACAAGTCAGGAACTCAACCCCGATGTGTAGAATCAACACCGGATTGCATTTCTCACATACAAGACAGGTTTCCATTGCAAATGTAACTTGTATCACAGAGAATCAATGTGAAGAACTCGATATTTTGGTCTGGAAAGGACAGATGTGTAGTTTTATACAAGCTATAAAATGTGTATCAAAGGTTCTAAGCACAAAATCCTACACTCTGAAAAAGATGCCGGTAGTTGAGGAGACTCAACTACCCTCTTGCAGAGTATGACCCCTCTGCAAAGACATTTTTACCCCAAAACACAGCTCCCTGGGATAATGAATATTTTGAATTAAAACCCTTAGAAATCAACAGGCCTTGGAAGAGACTTTTCCCTAGCTTTCTGAAGATCAGAGGGACCCACCAAGAAGAATAACTGCTTTTTTCCTTATTATCTCATTTTCTCTTTCAAGAATAGTTCCTCTTCCCATGTTATCTCATTATCCATTTCAGGAAAGGAGGGGAAGAATGTAAGCAGACCTTACCCAATCTTTTTACAAGATAATGGCTGTCTCTCAGATTCATTGACCTTCCAAAGAGAACCATTTACAGGTCAGTCTCTGCCTCTTCCCCTCTTCCGTTCATTCTCTCAAGTACCCATTCATTCTTCCTTTGCTGTCATTTATCCCCCTCAACAGAATTACCTATATTCTCTCTCTCCCCTTCCTGTGAAAGTTTATATAAGCGTGTGGGCCCTATTGGGAAACTGAGGAATTACTCTGTGATTCTCCCCAAGCACATGATTAAATAAATGTGTATGCCTTTTCTCTTCTTAATCTGACTTACTGAGAGTTTATTTTTTTTTTCAACAAAACCTCCAAAGGCAAGGGGTGAGCTTCCCCTTCACCCCTGCACCCTCTTCCCCCAGCCTAGCTGGTGACTTTGTCAGAAGCAGAGTGCCAAGCTGGGGAAAAGGCTCTTCGCACACCACCATGCTTCATTTGCCTTCCCTCCAAATCCGTGAGCAGGTGCTGCGCAGGCAGAGGCAGGAATCGGGGCTGTGGCCTTCAGTTGCCTGATGTGACTGGCGCGGGAAGGGGACCGCGATGGAGGGAGGAGGCTCACGGGCTGGGCGCCAAGACACGAATCACCTGCACGCGCGCCGTGGGAATCCACAGTCAAGCTCACGTCACGTCCACCTGTTCTTTGCTGAAGGGCCTCCCAGCGGTCCGTGCTGTGTTCCCAGGCCTCGTCCAGGACACAGTCCAACAGCACTGGTGACGGGAGCATCGCAGCAGGCACGTGGTCAGTGGTGGGTCAGGCCCAGAGGCTGAAACCAGGCATCTCCCTGGCGCCCTTTCCCAGCTCCACCCGGCTGGTGCGAAGACCCTTAGCTGGTGGGAAACTTAGCACGGAAACGTTTTCTGCTCAGGACACATGTTCATTCATTCATTCATTCATCATCCAATAAAGAGATGGCCTCAACCACATGGCAGGGATGGTGCCAGCACCGGGAATGGGGGCTTCAGGGGTCTCCGGTCTTCCCGCCTCAGGGCTGCGGCTCTCTCTCAGTTTTCCACCCATGGGCCAGTGGAGCTCCTTCTTCCACCTTTCCGGCTGGCTCTTGGAGGGCCTCTGTGACTCAGGTCATAAAACAAGCAGCCAATTCAGCAAGGGAGTCAAAGGTCCATCAAGCCAGAGGGGAGGGAATAACCAAGAGTTAAAACTCCAGCCACTCCTGCCTAAACGCATTCCACCCCCCACATGAAAGAGTGGGAGCTGTCCTTTCACGCTGCCTAATAAACTGCACCTTTGCCTTCTCTTTGGGTCCCCAAGTTTAATTTCAACGTAAACTCACCGCACCTCTGGGGCCCTTTTCCTCATTCTTCAGTTAGAAAGGCCAGGAACCTACAAGCCAGGGACTGGTCCCCAGCGCCATGGTGGTCTAGCGGGTAGGACTCCTGGTTTTCACCCAGGCAGCCTGGGTTCTGGGTTCGACTCCTGGTGTGGGAACACTGATCTGGCTAATGTTTTACTCCTCCGGTAACAGGAACAAAGGACAGGTGTAGTACACGCCCCACGCAGCTTATGCATGGCCTAGCAAGGGACGCGGGAAATCAGACAGGCAGCAAGACGTGTGGGCAAAACACAATGACGAGGAAGTAAACGGTACTTGATAGGAGGGGAACCCATAGCAGAAGATCCTAACTCCTGGTTTTTTTGCGGGGATCTGGATAGGGAAGAGTTGAGGTGAAGAGGAGAAAAATATCTTAGACAAAACAGTGAACACAGAAGCCTGGAAGCTAAAAAAAAATAATGGCATAGTCATAAATAATAACGATATTGTTATATAATACCTTAAAAATATCTCTAGATCAGTGGTAGTAATCAGTTGAACTTTGCAGGCAATATAGAAAAGTCACAATCCTTACTGCTAATAATTATATTGTATTTAAATAACACTCCCATATTCCTGCTTTGAAAGACTAGACCATCCTAGGGTAGCCAGAGCAGGGAGGTTTGCTCTAGCTTCAGACAGACTGTGCCATGTCCAAGGATGCCAATTATATATACTGTGTATATGTATGCGTATGTATATATATGTGTGTGATACGTATATGTGTTAAAACCCATTCTAGGCTTAACATCTGCCCGGGACAACCCCAGATTCCACAGTCAACTAGATTCTCACCAATCTTTTTTTGAAACGATTGCAGCCAAGGCCCCCAGATCAGTCAACAATGAGCAAAATCCACATAATAAATATTTATGGAAAGTCTGTTCTACACGAGGATTAGTCCTTTCCAAGGATTTGCAGAGGACAATCCAACCAACGCAGAATCTTGGAACTGAGTCAAAACTAACAAGAGTTTTGAGGAGTCAAGAAGTAAAACTGAGCTGACTAGAATTTTACCCTGCCTTCCCCTCGGGGTGGGTATCTTCAGGAGAAAATGTTGCCTATATAATTCATTTACTCTCATGCTCCTGTTTGCCAACTGATCAACAAACCATAATGAAGGACTTACAATGTGCTACGTACATATGTGCTAGGAGAGGAGAACAAGAAGGAACAGGGTAGACCTAACTCCCTTGTCTGAAACTTACAAACTAGAGAACACAGACAATAAAGAAATTACACGTGTGATCAGTGCAGTGAAGGAGGACTGCAGGAACATATATCTGCGGGAACTAATCTGGTCACTGGAGAAGAGAAACGATCCTGGTTTTAATCAAGTAAACCAGATTCCCCCAAATGTTTAACAGTATTAACACAAATAATGATTATGCTACAGTTAGCTCATTGTCTGTATATAATTCTCAGACAATGAGAATTATGAGACACAATTGACTGTTTCCAATTTTCCTCTAAATTTCATCATTTTGTATAAAAATGCTTGAGGCTGACAATGTTTTTTCCTTGTCTTTTTAGGCCGTCTTATTTAAGACTGCAAGTCAAAATTCCTAGGATGCCATTTTGACCACCCAGTTCTGAAAGTTTCTCTCCCGGACTGCTTAGAGTTCATATCTGACACTAAAAATCTTCCCCACTGTCTGTCTTCTTCGGTTCTACAAAAAGGATTTTAGACCAAATTTTTGGTTTTCATTTTTTCCCAACTTATAACATTTAAGAATTTGCCTTACACGTGAATAATGCAAACCTTCTAAAGCATCCCCTCCGATAAGAATGCTTGCAACCTCCAACACAAACAGGATTAATCCCAGAAGACAATTACAACACTCCAGTTATTCCTCAGAACAACAATGTGAACTCAGTGAAATGGGGTCTTGGAAACTAAAAGAAGTTAAAATAATTAACTAAATGGAAGGGAAAAATGCCTCGAGAAAGTGAAACTAAAGGCACAAGTCATTTGCCAAAGACACTAAACTGCATAAATTTTGATGCAAAGTTATTAGTATAAAAGGTGAGCACAGGATTCCAAATTATTTAATTGCAGATTTAAAAAAGTAAGTCCTGGATGCCCCATCATTATGGGATATTTAAAAATTCATCTAGATGCATTGTCTGAGGCAGGGTAGAAGAGAAAGTTAGCTTACTTGTTTCTTTTTCCTGTGAGAGTCACTCATGCTGTGCCAAATCTCAACATATGCAGCAGAGTGACACTTCAGCGCAATATACATGTAATGCACTAAGGTCTCTGACATTCTTTCATTGCTCCCTTCAATTATTCCATCAACCAGTTATTTTTATCATTTTTTCTTAATTGCTTTGTTTTCCCCATTCCAGAGGTGCTGACTGTGTCCATACAGGCTGCATTCTTCAGGGTCTGCACTGCCCTTCATCATTCTTGGACACGAGAAACACCCCTGCCAGAATGGCCCTGATGGAAGTTTGGCTGTGGTCACCATGCATCACCTCCCATGGAGCCTGCCTATTTTCCATGGCTGATTCTTCAGCTCCTCTGACAATCCTGTAAATTACCCCAAATCCTTTTAATAAAATCTCTTTATGATTAAACCACTCACAACTGGTTTTTACTGCTCGCTGTCAAATACCCTGAGTAAAAATGGAAGATTTGGTAAACTCTCACACCATTAACATTCTATTTCCTAAATGATGCTGAATGGTACCCTAAATTTAAAATTTACTTATATTTCTTAGAAACCAAGAGTAAGAAGGAAAATGTAGCTGGACTCACTGTACTGCATAATTAGTCACATTCTTATACCAAATCTCATGTTGTCACAGAAAGTCACTTAATAATCCTGGAAAAATCCTTGAGCTTAAACACTAATAAAAGAGGGCCCTTTTGAGCTATTCCATGCCTGGGTTGAGCTGGGTTGAGTTTGATTTATTTCTTTTTTATTTCTTTTGATTTACTGGAATCAAGTACAGTTCAGTCCGGATTCACAGGATCTTCCACAGGTAAACCCACACCAAAGGCAAACTTAGGCTTTAATACCCGTGATTAATTTGTCAGAACATTTTTTCATTAAATTTCTGCTAAAGCAAAAACAGTACCTGAAAGGGACCTTCATGAAATTCTCTTCATTTTACTCATTTTTTTCCTTTATTTATTTCTTTGAGATATAGTTTCACTCTTGTTGCCCAGGCTGGAGCGCAATGGCGCGATATCGGCTCACTGCAACCGCTGTCTCCCATGTTCAAGTGATTCTCCTGCCTCAGCCATCCGAGTAGCTGGGATTACAGGCATGCACCACCACGCCCAGCTAATTTTTGTATTTTTAGTAGAGACGGGGTTTCTCCACGTTGGTCAGGCTGGTCTCAAACTCCTGACCTCAAGTGATCTGCCCACCTCAGCCTCCCAGAGTGCTGGGATTACAGGCGTGAGCCACCGCACCCAGCCCATTTTATTCATTATTAACTGAGGTGATCTAGTGAAATGTATGCTCTCCCAGGAAGTTTGGATAGAAAAATCAAAATTATTCTACTGGTTTCAGTTTGGAAACACGCAGCTGTGAATAGCAGACACCCCTCACACTAACAAGAGTGTAGACCAGTCCTCCACCACACAATGCCATCAGGAGTCCAGGATGCTCCCAGCTTCCGGTGGTGCCATTCTTAGCAGACAGTTTTCCCCTCTGTGGTCATGGCTGGAAGATGCCCTGCACTTCTAAATATCACTTTCACATTGCAAGCAGAAAGAATGTGCAGGGGGTGAAGGTCAGTGCCTTTTCTGGAGAATTCATTTTTAACATGAAATGAAACTGTCCTTGGGAACCTCTGCCTTCATTTTCTAATCCAGAGCTGTGTCTGTGATCCCAGATAGCTGCAAAGTGGACTGGTAATTCAAGCATTTGCTTTCCAGAACCACGTACAGGAAAACAAGGATGAATGAGCTAAAGCAAGTTTTCAGTGAGTGAATCCACAGTACCTCCATTTCTCATGACACAGCTTTTTCCATTTTGATTATGTGGATTGATGATTCCAAGGCCTTAATGGAAACGTAGCCAGGTTTTTTATTTGTTTTTGGTGTTACTTACTTGGCCCAGAGGTAAACTACATTAATCATAGTTCTCATTTTGAGGCACATAATCACCAACATTCCCCTTTAGCTAGTTGTCTACTTAATTTTAGGTAATTGCCTATATTAGTTATCTATTGCTACATAACAAATTACATCAAAAGTTAGAAGCTTAAAAGAGTCAACATTATCTCTGAGAGCCAGGAATCCAGGTTGTGGCTTAGCTGAGTGTCTCTGCTTCAAGCCTCTGCCAAGGCTATATACAAGGTGTCAGCAAGGGCTGCAGTCTCATCTGAAGACTCAACTGGGGAAGATCTGTTTTCAAGCTCGCTTACATGGTTGCAAGACTCAGTTGCACA
This sequence comes from Sapajus apella, assembly GCF_009761245.1. Lineage (NCBI taxonomy): Eukaryota > Metazoa > Chordata > Mammalia > Primates > Cebidae > Sapajus > Sapajus apella. Next base: position 20,143,373 of record NW_022436979.1, on the reverse strand, counting down.
TTGTTACTGGCCTCCTTCATTTCCTTGCCATGTGGGCCTCTCCACTGCACAGCTCATAGCATGGCAGTTGACTTGCCACCAAGGAAGCTAGCAATTGAGAAAGAAAGAAAGAGAGCAAGATGGGAAGCACAAACTCTTTGTAACCTCATCTTGGAAATGACATCTTATCTCCTCTGTCATATTCTATGCATAGGTTCAGACAGGCACTAGGTCCAGCCCATGTTCAAAGGGAGAGGATTTCAGGAAGTTGTAAACACAGTGGGCAGGGTTCAGTGGGAAGCCATTTTAGAGTTTGCCTACCACATTATCTGCGTAATTTGGCATCAATTAGGTGTTATTATCAAACTTAAACTTGGGCTCTACTCTGAGTAACATATGATGTTAACTGACTATAACTTGGATACACTGAGAAAAATGTATTATAGTTGAAAATTGGTTTAAGAGAATATTATTTTAAATTCTAAGTTAAATTTTACTAAAATAATTCTTCAAAAATCTACTAACTACATTTACCCTAGTCCTTTTTCTAATCTCTAAACTGTAGGAATATTGAATTATTTGTTATAATAATTCTTGAGAAATTTTAGAAATGTTGTTACTATGAATAATCTTATTTTCATTATATTTATATTTCCAAATTTAACAATGGTTTGATGTCCATTTAACAATGTAAATGATTTCAGATGTCTATCCTGTATTGAACAGCTTTGCTCAGCTTCATCATTACTAAATTTTTTTTTTTATTTTGCTTGGTTTTCTGTTTAGAAGTTCCTATTACCTGTAAATAAATAAGACTGTTTTTGCAACCCTTCTGATCCTTATGCATCTTATTTTTTTCATACTATCTTGCTTTAGCAAATACCTCCAATGTTATGTTGACATTTATAGTAATAGGGCCCATCTTTTTTTTTCCTTTTCCCATTTTTAAGTGAGTGAATTTATGGTCTGTCATGCCTCATAACAAAACTTTTTCTTTTTAATCACGTGGATTGATGGCCAGATTTAGTGGAGATGTGGCCAGACTTTTTGCTGTTATTTACTTGGTCCATAAGTAAACTAAACAACTAAGTAAGCTGCAGCTTTTCCAATGAGTGTGATTGTTACTTTAATAGAATATCTGTTATTAAAATGTCATTATATTCCTTGGGAAAAATATATTCAATCATTATAAATTTTCACACATTATTAGATTTAATTGCATGTGGAAGAGTTCTCTTGTATACGATCAATATGATCTGTTCCTCTAAAGTCAGGTAGAACGCATACTTAAGACCATCTGGTGTTGGAGCTGTTTTTGGGGAGCAGTCTTTAATTACCTTTAAATTTTTTCCCTGATGATTGTCTCATTCAAGGTTTTCGCTTAATCCTGTAACCATTTTGGTATTACATATAACTCCAGAAATTCATCAATTTCATCTAAGTTCTCCAATGTTTAGCCCTTCTGTTGTTCATGATATACTTTTATCATACGTTGATGTCCGTGTCATTCAAGGTCACTTGCAGATTCTTAAAAAGTATCTTTTTGTTATTGATCTCTGATGTTTTATGCTTTGGATGTTATAAAATTTGAGACTATTGAAAAATATTTACTATGTGCAAGTATATTCTATGTTTTGGAGTGTAAAATTCTATATGCATTTATTGGTTTGAGCTTCTCAATCAGAGTTTTATTCAAATCTTCTAAATTGTTCCTCTTAACTTTTTGTCTTTTGGGTCAGTTTGTCATCTTGAAAGTGTGTCCAAAATTCCAATTACAATTGTTGATTTATGTAGCTTTTTCTCATAATTTATCTTTCCTCTTCATACAGGTGGATGTACATATTTCAGATCATTTTCTCTTTTATCTCCTCTTTCTGTATGTGTATGTGTATATATACACATATATAGTACTCATATCTTTTACTTATATAGTTTAACAACGTATAACTTCTTTGTTGTTAAAATTAATAAAAATTGATGTCTCATATATTTTTAAATAGCTATTTTCTTTTAAATATCTCTAGTAGACAATTTGTGCCAGCATCTTGCTTCCTGAGAGCCTCTGTGATTTGATGTACATGTTTAACCTATTTACATTTACTTAGGTTACTGCCGTGCTATGATTTATTTTTGTCATCCTGTTGCATATTTTCTATGTATCAGCCTTTCTTCTTGTTTATTTTTTCTCCCTTCTTGCACTGTGTTGATTAGATCACTTTTTCTTCTGATTTGAAAGCCAAATTTTAATGTCTATCTTTCAGTTGGTTTCTGCTAAGATCTTAAATGTCATACTTAATTTTTTAAGACTCATTATTATTTATTTCTTCCCTGTGCATAAGACAAGAACCTGAGCATACTGTCAAAATCCTCTGATTTCTACATGTTCCTTATCATGAACATAGATTGGTATAATCTGTAACATTTTATCTGTATAACTATAGGGTTCTGCTGTACAATGTAGTAGCCAGTAACCACATATGGCTATTCAAATTTAAATTTATTAAGGTTAAATAAAATTTAAAACTCAGTTCCTTGGCCACACTAGCCACATTTTCCATCTTAAGAGCCACACATGGCTAAGGTCTACCATATTGAACAGTACAAATAGAATACCTCCATCAAAAGAGAAAGGCCCATTGGAGAACCCTCTTATACACGTATACAAATAATCACACAAAATATTTCTTTTTTTGCCACTGCTTATTTGGTTGACCTTAAACTTTCTTTTTGGAATTACTTGTTTTCTCTGTAGAAGTACCCCCTGTAGAATGTTTTCTGTAAGATTTTATGTGTCTTTGCCTTGTACATGCATGTTGAAATGTCTCTATTTTATTCAAGCTAGTGTTTAAACAATAGTGTATCTGTATATAAAACTCTAGGTTTAAGGTTATTTTTCTTCAATATTTTTTAAATGTCACTTCAATATTCCAGTGGTACCATTCAAAAATTTGACACCAATTATCTTAATTTACAGTGAAATGCTATTTCTTATTCAGATGCTTTGAGAATTTTGCCTTTGCCATTTTAAATCAAGTGTAACGTGTCAAGAGTTGAGGTTTTCCTTATCAATGAGGTCTGTTGCTTTATGGGGCCCTTTTGATCTGCCTTTCTATCTTTCTTTACTTCTCAATTATATCTCAACAACAACCAAAATAACTCTATACTCTATTTAGCTTTAGTAAATGAAAATTGACCTTTCTACTTTACTTTCTCTTTATTCTAGTTTTTAGATATTTTCCATCTTTTATGCCTTTAAGCTTCTGGGAAACTCTTCCAACCAGATTCTTTATCTTACTGATTTATTCTTTGTCTATATCCATTTTGCTATTAAATGTTTTATTCCCATTCTCATTTCATTCTTCGTCTTCACTGATTATTCCTGCTTCATATTTGCAATATTCTCTCCTGCTCTCTGAAGATATTTAGCTTACTTATTTCAAATTCTTGTTTTATCTGGGCCATTAATTCAGCTCTCTCTGATGAGATTCTTCGGTATCTATTTTTCTTTTAAGGGCCTAGTAGTCCTTCTCAGATACATTTTGTTTTCTCTTCCTATAAGCTCATATTCTGCTAGGACTATGGACTATCTCAGATAGTAGTACTTATTTAGGAGTAGAGTTGGAAGCTTAGAACTAGCATGTGCTCTCCTGCTCCTCTTTTTAGAAAATGTAGAAATGACTTAAAGGAAAGAAGCTTTGTTACTGCAAATCTGGAATGCTCTATTTCTATCTCAGTTCCCAACACTGTCACCCACTGAACTTCCCATTTCTTCTGCCCAGGCACTGCTCTTTCTGGGGTCTGCTTTCTTCTGTTGTAATTATCTCGTCATTAGCAAAGAGGAAGCCAGCCTCCCCATGAGAAATGGTGGAGTCCAGGGTTCCTCTCCAGCACTTTCATGTTACCTGCCTCACCCACATGTGCAGGCCTGAGCTGCTGTGTGTCCTCACCTGCAGGGACTGGGGAAAACAATGCTCCCTCCAAGGCAACCTAGGATGGAAACCTTAGGACAACTAGAAAGCTACTTCCCACAGTGTCCCCTTACTAGTGACAGCTGGTTCTCTTCAGGTCTGGGCTGCCACTCACTCCCAGAAAATGACCTAACACCCTTTGTTACCACAAGAGTTGTACTGATTCTGTTAGCAAGCATCGTCTCAGTAGCTTACGTAGCATTTTAGGTTGAGTTTAAGGAAGGGGCTCAGGCTTTCCCAAGCTAGTGTACTGTCTTGTCCAGAAGTCTCGGTACATGAGTCAAAGTTTATACTCATCTGATTCAAATATGGCCATAGGCCTATGTAGATAAAGAACAAGAGATGACTTCATGTGACAAAGTTCCAGGAAATAAAGCACTCCACAACCTGGAGGGAAACTTACTTATCCCCAAATCCACTGAAAACTAGACCAGGAACAACACCACTTGGAAAAAGTCTAAAATGGCTTACCAATTCCTGGTCTCCACTATCAGATTTTGAAAGCAAAAGAATTTGTAATTTTTTCCCAATTATAAATACAGACTACTATTGTACCTCCTCAGATGACAATTTCATGCCTTTACCATCAAGATGGTAGAAATAGATTGCTGGCAATTAAAGACAGAAGTCATAATCACCAAATCATCAGCAAAGTTTTATACTTTTACTGATCAGTTTCAACCAATGTTTACGTATCAGGCAGACGTTTTGTACTGAATATGTTTTCCTACATATTTTTGGCAGTCAGCCTGAGAAGCATCATCAGAGATAAAGAAAGTTGAAAAGAAATTGTGACTTGCCCAAGGTCACCCAGGCAGTAAACGCTGGAGATGCTGAAGTCCAGGTGGAATTCTCTTTCATCCCGACTTTTTTGCATTTTGTTGTGTAAATGACTCTGAGATACACATCATAAGATCAGCATAATTGCTCAGGAAATATTTATATCTGTCAAAAAGCTGTCTTTTGGATGCACACCTGGAATCCATGTGTTTTGGCTTGATGTTTTATTCATTTCTTTTTTGTCCTGAGTTTTTTTTTAACCTACATATGAGTGCAGAAACATATTGCTGCCTCTCTGGGAGTAACGTGTGCTTTCAGGAGGAGTTCATACAAAGGGAGCATCTGGGCTCTGTGATTTCTCCCATGTGGGCATTCTTCAGGAATCTCTCATTTACGAAATAAATAAAAACCTTTTCTATAGCTTAGATATTGGAATAGGAACTAGGGTGAATCTAGTTAGTAGCTTTCAATGAATTATTTTAGCAAAACTTCACTGAGCTTAGAATTAAAAAAAAAATCTTAACCCAGTTTTCAACTATTAGATCATATTTATTTAGTGTATCCAAGTTATAGTCAGGTAATAAATGAGTTAATCAGAGTAAAGCCAAGTATTGGTCTCCTAATATCTAATGAATCAAAATAGAAAAACATATGATTACATATTTTGCATGTTTAAATGTTAAGGTGAGAGTTTTTTATCTGAAACAAAAATGTACCTCAGAAAAGAGCAAACTGTCTTCCATTTGTGATCTTACAAAATGATTTACCTCAAAGGATGCTGTCTCAGTTGCTTTATTATGAACAATAAAACATAGTTTCTGAAAGACAAACCCTGAAATGACCTCAGTCTTTGCTAGTCGATTGTTGCTTATAAAAGTTCCCCTTCAGAGTTTGCTGTAAACAGATATAATCATTATTCCCGGAGGTATTTAACCTGACAAATACAAGAGAATGTGGCAAACAGACATGTAAAAAGATGAATGAAAAATTAATTCTTAATGCTGTGTCAGTGGGCACCTACAGCATGGGATTCAATTTCCAATGACATCATCATGTATCATGAAAAAAACGACTACTCCTCAAAAAAATCAATGGATTATCACGTGGGAAGAATTTCGTAGGAGAGAGCTCCAAAAAGTAGTTCTGGTGAAGATGAAGATCCCCTATTTATAGATGCACGTGATGAGCTGACCTGAATTGTTTTACCAAAGTTAGAAGTCAAAAAAAATACTGTTCAATTACTATATTAGATAATAAAGGAATTTTAAATTATAGATATAACTAAATTTATTAAATATTAAATTTATTAAATATATTGATTATCTAAATCTCAATATTCATATGTTCAAGATGTCCTAAAAAAAGAAAAAAATTCAGGAATTTCTCATATGATGAGAAATTATACTCATATGATGATGTTTTATATTTGAGGTCAGCTAATATTTGGACATCTGCACTAAATCTCCAAATTTCTGCCATACTCAAGCCATGGAGCAGAGCCCAGCAAAAGAAGCCATGGGGCCACCTGTCCCAGAAGCAGTAGTTAGTTACTTATTCTGAGAGCTCATGAAGGACACTAAACAACCAGACACAGGGCGTGCTGCAGGCTTCAAGCCAACACCTCCGGTTGGTTCACAAGACTGAACAAAGGAATTGGCAATGTTAATAATGGAGCTCTAAATAAGATCATCTTAATTAGATTTAAATAAGAGAATGAACATCAAACCCGTGGTCATGCCAAGTATGTTGTTATTTCTCACTTGGTATGTAAATTTCTTCAGGAGCAAAAAAAGATCATTAGACAACAAGATCCTTTCCACTTAGGGAGAACAAGAGAATCTAGATTAGAAGGCAGGTAGGAAATCTCACCTCTCTCTCAAAGTCAGCAACTGACAGAATAAAGATGTGGCTCCCAAGTGTGATGTGCGCCATATTATAAAAAACGAAATTGATCATCAAGGCTGTTAGACGAACACTGATGACAAAACCATCACTAAAACTGCCAGCTAGTATTTAATGGCCAACGAAATAAAGTCTAAAATCAACTTTATAAAATTAGACCCACCGGCACAACTTGATCCAACTCCCTCCAAACTTTCCAGCTTTTCTCAGCAGAAATCAGACCTTAACTTAGACCAGGGTTTCCTAACGGTGACACTATTGACATTGTGGGGCTGTCCTGTGCCTTGTAGGATATTTAGCTGCATGGCTGGCCTCTACCCACTACATGCCGGAGCACCCCCTCCTGAGCTGTGACAATCCCAATTATCTGTAGCTATCGTTAAATGTCCCCCTGGGAAGTAAAATCACACTTGGTTGAGAATTGACCTAGAAATTATATGTCAACATGAAAATGTCCGTTATGGCTGCTACTATATTTTCTGGCTAATGAATTCTGAAGAAGAAAAGTATGGGTCATGGGGAGAAGGCTGGCCTGAGTAGGGCTAGGGGTGGGAGTGAAGATGGTAGAGGCAATTATAGATGGCCTCTCCTTCTCCCCTCTCCCTTACGGTCTTGCAAAGCCTTCTGCAGAAAGAGAAACTGAGTCAGCTTTAGTTCTAAGCAACAAACTAGTTCACCCAACACTGCACTCACAGGGGCCTTGGCATGTTTCTGCATTTGGCCTCACAGTGTTTCTGAGTGGCTGCATCCCATATGTGACCCAAGAGCGCTGGAGTCTGCTGGAGAAGCAGGGCTGAGCTGCCCTTCCGTCCCCCTGCCCTGCCAACCATGGACCCGTGTTCCCTCCCTCGAAGGTCTCCAGTCAGACATCTCTAAATAGGAAACAGTCACTGCCGCAGCTGCTCTTTCTTCACATACAGGCCAACAATTACGAAGAGGTCCTTCTATGAACTTATGCCTCTCAGGCACTCTTACTTATTCCCAGCAATGAGAAAACTACCCTCCTTAGGAAACAGAATTACAACACAGGTCCTATGTTTGGTGATAATGAAGTTCACTTGTTATTTATCCAGGTGTTAAAGAAACAGAATCAATGTCACATGGACTTTATCAGTTCTGTTGGCCTTTTCTTTTCCAAGTTCACAAAACTGAAAGCTGTTTAATTAAAATCAAGTCGTCTGAGCTAACCTCTGTCTTCCCTCTCCATCTGTGGAGTATTTGCTTCCAGATAATCCTCAGGCTGTTGCAATGTTTCTGGGCTGACACTGGACCAGTTCACCCACTGCAATGTCAGACACACAGACACAAGCAACACTTTTCGTTGTCTCTTTGATGGGAGATGCCTGACTTTTCCCAGCTTTCCATGTTAAGAGAGGATTTCTTGTCTACAACCTTTCTCTCTTTCCCCGGCAAAATACATCTAAGAAAGTGCCAGTTCCTGTGTTTCTGCTGCCAATCTTTTTCTGAAAATTACTAATGTTAAGTTTGTACATTGTAATTTTGCAAGTAAGTTAGGGTGAAGTCTCGACAACAGATGTGACTTCTTTATTCCTGCCTCTCTTCCCTTTTCGAGCGAAGAACACGTCAAATTACAAGCTCCTTGAAGCCCAGTGCCATGTCTTCCTTCTCTGTGTCCCCGTGATGCCCAATTCACTGTGGTGGACATAATAAAAATGCAATATGAGATTTTTGGATTGAGCTGAATTTTATTTCGAAAGGCAAGTTTGGCTGGTCCTGTTCTCCTTCTCCCAGAGATGTCTTCCTGCCGTCAGCTCCATTGCTGAACACGCAGTCACTGACTGGCTTTGTCACAAGGACTGCCGAGTGGCTGGTCATTCTCAAAAGTGGACACTTGCCCCTCAGGGCCAGAGCTGGATCACCACGCAATTTCACATATTTCTGCCAGGCACCGAGACGCTAACTCTGAGTTGTGATCAACATGAGCAGGAATCTTCCTGGCAGTTTAGTGGCCAAGAGGCTAAATGCCACATTTGTCATTTTATTGGCCAATGCCCCTTGGACTTTGGGAGTTCTCCATATCCTTCTATGATCCTTTGAAGGATCAATCATTCTTAGATGTTGGGGGCTGTCCTGTCCTTCCCACAGAACGACACTGTATCATTTTTCAGATAGCTAGAAAGTGACAGGAACAGCAAGAACTGCCTTTCCCAGTGACCTAAATTTGCTACCACCAGAGACTGGCCGAAGTCACACCTGCTGAATGAGACAGTCACAGCTGTTCGGCATCCAGGAAAACCCCAAATGATTCCATAGCTGAAGTTTCACTGTACTTGAAGACAGTCAGAGATTTTTGTGTTTTTCTCTCATTAAGTCAGCCTTTGAGCTCCTCTCCTCTCCTATTTTGATGAACCAACCTCATTATTTACATGAACGTTGCATTATGCTTTTTAACCCTTAAACCCATTATTATAAACCCCCACAAAAATCCCATATGACAGATTGGAATTACACCTATTTCAGAGAAGACAGAATGCACGCAAACCTTTCAAGGATTTTAAAAATACACAAACCAGGTAGAAAGGCAATTTCATGGGCTAGAATTTCGTGACCCAGTAAATATGAATTTACCGAGTGCAGCATCCTATGAGGTATTTTAATACCAAAAACTGATGATAAACCAAGTTCCTTCCTGAAGATCCCTGATGCTGATTCTGTATGGATTCTATAATGTTGCATTTATTTAATTCCCCTGTCACTTCCCAAATTGACTCACAAGGGATCCATTCATTCACTGCAAGCAAGAAGGAGCACCATCTGGCCTGGCCTAAGATGGCTGAAAATCTGAGGACTGAGTAGCATTGCTAATTCTTTATTCTGTGTTGATCATTTTATGTACAGTTTCTATACAAGATAATACCATGTGTTCTAAAGTTCATTTGTTTGCAGTGTCATATAATATTCAATGATTTAACATAATATCCCTTGAAGAGTAACCAAGGACCAAGAATGATATATGCCAAGTCTGAGTTTAATTTCTAGAGCAGCATTACCTTGGAGTAAATTACCCTGAGGGGCTGGGCAGCAGCAGGTCTCACTTCCACACAGCTGGCGGGAGTGTGGACTCACACAACTCTTTTGGGAGACGATTTAGCATTATCTAAGAAATTTGATGACCCACATACACTGCAGCCCAAATATTCCACTCCTGGGGACATTTTCTTGAGAGAGATCCCCAAGAGCACCAAGGAGATACGTCCAAAATGTTCATAGCTGCATTATTTTTGATAGAAAAAAAGGAAATAACACGAATCTCCATTGGCAAGGGAATGGATAATTTGGTTGTGTGTTAAAAAGAACCCCTGCCAGCTATGTTCACAGGAAAACAGATTTGACTGTGGCCTGACACTGAACCTGAGCCTCTACCACTCATCCTAGACCTTGTAGCAAACTGGGCCAGCTTTAGTGCCCACCGAAGAGACACAGGCTGCAGTGATGACCCTCGCCAAGAGTGGCTTCTCAGTTCCTTCTCACAGTCAATCCAAAAGTGCCTTTCACAGTCTCACTGTATTTGGAAGGAGATTTCAGAGAGACTCACTGATTTTACTCCAGGGTAATGCTGCTCTAAAAATTAAAGTCAGACTTGGCATATATCGCTCTTGGACCTTGGTTCCTCTTCAAGGGGTGTTACGTTAAATTAACTGAATATTATATAACACTGCAAATAAGTGAATCTCAGAACACACGGTATTATCTTGTTGAGTGACTGTACATAAAATGATCAACACAGAATAAAGAATTAGCAATGCTACTCAGTCCTCAGATTTGCAGCCATCTCAAGCCAGGCCAGACACGTGAGTGAAGGAGTTTTCTGGGACATTCCAATTATAGGTTCCTCTATGTAAAACCAGGACACTAATCATTATAATATAGGACTGTTATGAAGACTCAATAAGTATCCTACAACAATACGTTGCACATAGTTGGCTACTCAGTAAATAACAAGTAAGTGGCAGCATGATGAGAAACCGAAGGCTCCTGTGTATACAGGGAATTTCATACACTGGTTCTTATTTTTCAAGTTGTGAGTGGTCTATCTGGATCAAAAACACCTGGGACGCTTCTTAACAACGCAGTTCTGGGCCTCACCCAAAACCTGGCGTTAAAACCTCTACAGTGACTGGAAATATGCATTTTAATACACAATTAGGTGATTCTTTGACATAAAAAACTTAAAAACCACAAGCTTAGAGATTCAAATTCAGGCATCTATGAAGTAGCCTGAGAGAGGACATAAAAAGACTAGAATGACATTTTTCCCAGTAATAGAAAAAAACAATCTTATACTTTGGAATCAAAGAGGAACCCAAATAGCCAAAGAAATCCTGAGCAAAAAGAACAAAGCTGAAAGCATCACACTACCTGGCTTCAAAATATGCTACAAAGCTACAGCAAACAAAACAGCATGGTATTCCACATAGACCAGTGGAACAAAACAGAGAACCCAGAACTAATCCATGTATTTATAGCCAACTGACTTTCAACAAAGGCATCAAGAATATACATTGGGGAAAAGATATCCTGTTCAACAAATGGTGCTGGAAAAACTGGGTGTCCACATGCAGAAGAATGAAACTATACCCCTATCTCTCACCATATGCTGAAATGAACTCAAAATGAATTAAAAACTTAAATATAAGAGACAACAGTATAAAACTACTAGAAAACACACACACACACATACCCACACACACACACACCCATTTAAGGACATTGATTTAGGCAAAGGTTTTATGGCTAAGGCCTTAAAAGTACAGGAAACAAAAATAGACAAACAGAACTATATTAAACTAAAAATCTTCTGCACAGCAAAGGAAACAATCAACAGAGTGAAGATACAAACTCTTGAGTGAAAGAAAATATATGCAAACTATTCATCTGACAAAGGTCTAATATCCAAATATACAAGAAACTCAACAGCAAAACAACAAGAAATAATCCCACTAAAAATGGGCAAAGATCTAAATACATGTCTTTAAAAAAGACATACAAATGAAAAACGGGTATACAAGAAAATGCCCAAAATCACTAGTCGTCAAGAAAATGGAAATCAAAGCCACAATGAGAGATTGTCTTGCCCCAGGAAGATTGGCTACTATAGGAAGCCAAAAAAATAGATGCTGGCAAGGATGCTGTTGGTGAGGTTGTAAATTAGCACGGTCATTATGTGAAATAGTATGGAGATTTCTCAAAAAAAACTAAAAGTAAAACTACAATACAATGTAGCAATTCCATTAGTGGGCAATTTATCCAAAGGGAAGGAAATCAGTATAAGAAAGGGATACCTGTACCCACATATTTATTACAGCACTATTCACAACAGCAAAGACATAGAATCAACCTAAGTGTCCATCAAAGAACAAATGGATAAAGAAAATGTAATACACAATGGAATATTACGCACCCATAAAAAAGAATGAAATCCTGTCATTTTCAGCAACATGGATGCAACTGGAGCTTGTTATGTTCAGAGAAATAGGCCAGGCCCAGAAAGACAAATATCACATGTTCTTACTTATATGTGGAAGCAAAAAAAGAGGATATCATGGAGGTGGAGATTAGAATGACACTTACCAGAAGCTGGGACAGGGAGAAGAAAGAGTTAAGAGAGGCTGGTTAAGGGGTACAGACATACACTCAGACAGAAGAAATACATTCTATCATCCACTAACACAGTAGGGTGACTAGACTTAACAATAATATATTGTATGTTTCAAAATAGTTGGAAGAGAAGATATGAAATTTTCCCAACACAAAGAACTGATAAATGCTCAGGGAGAAGGTTTTCCCAAACACACTGATCATTACACATACTATGCATGTATCAAAATATCGCGTGTCCCATATAAATATGTACAAATATTATCAATCAATTTTTAAAAACAGTGGGAATTAGGGCAACTGAAGCTTAACAGGAGGAAGTCACAGGAGCACCTGAGATTTAATTAATAATAATTGTGCATGCCGCTTGCATCCCTGCTATATGGTAAATATAACAGCTGATTGTTTGATTTCTAATAAAACCCCTGAATGATGTGCTACTCCTATATTTACAGGTAGGGACACAGTGGCTCAGAGACCTTAAGTGGCTGCCCAAGGACATATAGGTAATAAGCACTAACTAGCTATTTAAAGATATGAGCCATAAAAATCATACGGCTGTTACAGGTGAAACAGGGCTCTACGGTCATGCAACACATAACGACATTTGGCCAGCAGTGGATCGCCACAGGATGGGGGTCCCATGAGATGATAATGTTGTATTTTTACTCTACCTTTTCTGTGTTTAGATACATTTAGATACACAAATACTTACCACTGCGTTACAGTATTCAGCACAGAACAGGCTGTACAGGTTTGTAGCCCAGGATCTGCAGGCTGTACACAGCCTCAGGGTCTAGTAGGCAGTGCCATCTGGGTTTCTGTACACGCACTCCATGATGTTCGCATGACAAAATCACCTAATGACACATTTCTCAGAGTGTTCCTGTTAAGCGGCACACATCTGTATTTACAATTATGTACGCCCTAAAGGGTCACTAGTTAGCATTAATACATGTAAGCCAAGAGGGATCAGCAGGGAGTTCTTTCCTTCCTACAACTATTCTCCTTAGAGTTGTAATAGTTGAACAAGCTATCCTCTCATTTTCAGAAGGCTACAACTACCAGGGGCTGAAAAAACGAACACGACATGTGCATTTAAAAAATCAGGCATACTTGGCCATGACATGTGCATTTAAAAAATCAGTAATACTTGGCCACGGCTCTCTCCAAACCACTTGGAACGGTGTTTCCAGTTGTCGGATTGACAGGGCAGATGGTTTGTGTCCCACTGCTGGGACTCACTGAGGGTCTGATGCTATCAACCCAGCACCCGACGCAGCACCCTTTCAGACACTGTCAGTATCCCACGCTCAGACCCAGACGCAGCCTCAGCTCCCATCACAGGTCCAGTCTGGATGTGGTAGGGTACGAAAGGGAAGCTAGTAGAATTGTGAAAATCCCGATGCAGACCCCTGAGGCAGAAGATGCCACAGCTAATGTCTGCCCACCTGTGGCTTCCCACTTAACCCTGGGCCCGGCTGCCAACCTGTGGCCTGAGATGGGACGACGGGGAGCAAGGGAAGCCCCTCTCCGTTTGGAGATTGCCATCAGTCCCCAGCTGCAGACAGCCCTGACCTGTCTCTACCTGTAGACACAGTAGGATCTCACCCACTACTAGGAAAGGTGATGTCAGTTTGGAAGAGGAAGGCTGCAAAGACGCGCAGCAGCCAAACGTCTCCTGAGGGCAATTAACCTCAAAATCATTTGTAAGCTGGACACTTCCCATTCTAAGATGCACAAAACAAGCAATGCCAGGGATCTCATTGGAGACAGGAAAAGTGAATATTCTGAGATCTTCCCAAATACTTCAACCCCCGCTCAAGACATCTCTGCTTGATGAGCACGACGTCCTGTAGCTGCTGGGTTTCTCGCTGGCCTCCCTGAAGCGCCCTCAGTCTGGCCTCGCCTCACAGCCACGCATTTCAAAGGCTAATGAGGTTCCTAATCGGATTTCTCCACCAGCTGAGCTCTGACTTTGCTGCGAGGAAAATGCTGCCTTTGCAGCCACCAACACAGTCTCTAGACTATATATTTAGCCTGTAGATTGAGTAGTTAGTGTACAAACATGTTTTTTATCATCCATAAGCATTCCCAAAATAAGTGCCTCTGGGGACGGAATGGCCATCCAATAGATTCCAGTGCCTAATGTGCTTTGAAATTTTCTTATCGCAGAAAAGAAATCACAGGGCTCCCTTTTTCCCATGCTCAAGATATCTTTTTGGTGACTTCACATTCTATAAGCTATTTTTAGTGGTTAAATAGTCTCTTCTTAAGAGCAAAGCTGCCTCTGTCCATTTGTGGTCTGGGAATAAAAAGAATCTCAAAATATCGACAAAGTGTACAGCCCTATTCTATTGATCTTGTCTGGCTAGAAATTACCTAAATACTTCATCAGAGCAGAAAGTACACCTGGCACCTTAAAATACTGGCATAACACTAGTTCCACGAGAAACTGGATTTTTTTAGGAGACAAAAGGCATCTTAAAATTTGTTAGTGTTCAAAAATGTTTTGAACATTTTCAAACTGGAAATGATCAATAATTATTACTTTTTAAAAACTCAAAATCCTAAAATGTAAATATCAAAACCAAAAATGTTCCCAAGGCCAATGAGAGTTTTTTAAGGATGGGAGAGGTATGAAGAAGGGTAAGATTATACCTAGGACGGGATCAATTTTGGAGTTTTATTGCAAAAGTGTATACCAGTGGAAACACATTGTAAAAAACTTTCTAATGGCTTTTTTACTGTAAGACACTCCCCTTTGATATCTCTAATCTCATGTGTAAAAATCGCTTCATAAGGCTGGTTGTGGTTACACACACCTGTAATCCCAGCTACTCGGGAGGTTGCCTGATGGCGCCACTGCACTCCAGCCTGGGCAACAGAGCGGGACTCCTTGTGGGGGCGGGGGGGAAACATTTTTAAGATAATAAAGTTTGTCTTTCTTTTATTTGTCATATCTGTTTTTACAACCAGGAGAAAGCCAAATTGTGTTGGAGGGAAAGAAAAAAAATGTTGTACAGACAGGACTCTGCAACCAGATTACAGCAGTGTATCCATCATATCTGAGATTCTGCATAGCCAGTTCTTAAAACACCAGTTTGGACCCTTAATCCTCCAGCAAGAATGCCACATGCATCCGTATTGCCTGTTCACTGCAAGGCAGCACATCTCTGCTGAAAAATGCTCACATCCCCTCGTCTGTTCGCTCAATGACAAAACAGGCAGTTCGGGCAGTTTTTCTAGGCAGAATGTGATACTTTGTTCCTTCCATTTAACTTCAATTTTGTCTCTGGAAAAATACCTAAGCAAACTGAGTGCTTTTTTTTCTTTTTTTCAAATAAGGAATTGAATGAATGGGGGCCAGGAGGCTGACCCCTCAAGACCATGGAGAAAGGGGGAGGTGAAGGCGTCAGAGAGAAGTGTGGGAGACTCCGCAGAGCCGTCCCGAAGGATGGGGCAACTTGGGCCTAACCCAGGCCCGGTTCGGGTCAGTGTCAGGGACCACAGCATGCTGGTCAGATGGCGGAGGAAGGCGGCAGGAGCACGGGTGGACGGGGATTTCGCTGAAGACAGACACTCAGGGCTGTGGCATCAGGCCCGGCCCCCTGCAGGAAGGTGACTCCCTGTGCCCACGGCCTGCCCACAGCCGGACAGAACCTTGCACCTCGGCGGCAAATTCCACCAGCAGGTGCCCAGTTACCCTCCCATCCCATCAGCGCTGCTGCGTGGGATCTGCAGCTTCTGGGTACTCAGTGGCTTCAGCTGGGAGGGGCAGGTAAACACTGCAGAAAATCACTTACGCAAGTGACTCTTCCAGGTTCTTTAAATTATCTCATGTAGCCATTAAATTATTTTGGTTAGACAGTAATTGTATTCTCTCATTAGCAAAGTGGGAGGTTTAACTTTTTGCATTTTGTAAGCCTGGAAAAAAATGCAGTTCTTCAATCTCTTAGTTAGCTTGTTTTTCAGAGTAAAAAAAAAAAAAAAAAAAAAAAAAAAAGCCTACTGAAAAAAAAAAGTCCCCAGACTTGAGAATATGTACAGTGTTCAACAAATCCCCAAAAGCCTCTCCTGCCATCAAGGCTGCGGACCGTGGCTTGCCCCTGCGGGCCACCTCTGCTCAGTGGCTCCCAAACCCGGTGTCTCCGGCCAGCCTGGCCTGTAGCGCCTCAGATCCCGGCACGCCTCGTGCCAGAGTCCAGCCTCCTGAAACGTCTTCATTCATTGACTTTGCTGCACCATTTGACCCTTTCTTCTCTGGTGGTGCTCTCCTGGCTTTGTTCTCTTATTCCCCCCTTCTCAGCCTGTTTCTGCCCTTTCCTTGAGTACTGCTTTCTTCCCAGCTCTGCTTTAGACTTTTGTGTTCCTTACTCCACTTGCCCCTCAAGGCGATCACTTTCACACCCATTGCTTCAACTCCCATCTGCATATGGAAGCCTAGAACATTCCTTGGAATCTATCACTCCATTAGAATATCCTACATGGGCCTCCGTGTCTCTGAAATAAATCTCCTTTTTTCACTTGCACATCTATTGCCTTCTAAAGTTTTACCATGACGACCAGTATGCCAGTCCGACCAGCGAGCCCATCACCATCCTGCAGCCTGGAGCCTCAGCGACGCTCATTCCCAGCTCCTGGGGTTGGGGCTCTCTAAATGCCTCTCAGATGTGGATTCGCTCTTCCCAGGGCCTCCTCGGCTCTCTGTCAGCCCTTGCCCACACTGTCCCCATAGCCGCCTAGCATTTTTCTCTCCTGATTTTGCTCCTCTGTGAACTATTCTTCACGTTACAGTCAAGTTAATTTCTAACACAACACAATGAATCCATGTTAACCCTGCTTAGTATGTCATGGATTCCCCATATTTACAGGATAAAAATCCAAACTCTTTAGAATGGAATATATTTTACAGCAGTGCATCTGTTTGCAAAGAACATAAAGGGAGTCTCTCTAAAACGGGTGTTTATTAAAGTCTACAGAGCTATCTTACAGCACAGGAAGCAGGAGGTGCAGCCCCAGTGCCCCGCTCACAACTCGCGAGTTCTCGTCTCTGCTCTGCCGGAGTGTCTCAGTTCCTCTCTGCAGACCTGCTCAGCTCTCCCTCAGGAGGTAGGGAAGGGCTGCCTCAGGACCTCTGCCCACACATCTATCACACAGCAATCGGACCTTTACTCCATATGTGAGAGGACAAGTGTTATGCTTGTTTCAGCCAAGTGTACGGTTAGATTCCTCCAAGATCACAGAACCAACTCTTGTCCAATCAGCTCCAGCCAGGGACAGGCAGGGACAGCCAGGGACAGCCAGGGACAGGCATGCTGACTTGGCCCACATCTCCAGCAAGGTTGTGAATGATGGGCAGGCCCCATAAAAGGCATGTCTTGGGAAGGTGCCCCCAAATTTGAGTACACTGTACCAAGCAGAGCCTTTGTTACCCCCTCACCTGCAGCCTTTCAGCCCAACTCCTGCCTCTAGCTCTCCCTCTCTGTACACAGTCCTGCTGTGTCCTGGGTTCCCCACCCATTCCCACTCTTGTTCACATTCACACGTGCTACTTATCTGCTTAGAATACTTTCTCCTCTCTCCGAAGCTACCCTCAAACCCCAGGAACCATATTCCTGAGAAACTACTAGTTGTCCTTCAAAATTCTGCATAAATGTCACCTTCTGTTTGAACATCCCTTACAATCCACCCCCTAGAATTAGGCGTTCCATCTCAAGGATCTCGTCATGCTTTAAACATCCTCCAGTCGTGCTTAAATGCACTGAATTGACCTCATTTACTCCCATCTCTCTTCTTAACCGAGAACATCCCCTTTGAAAAATTATTTTTTTAATTGACACAAAATATTCATGGGATACATGGTGATGTTTTGATTTGTACATTTACAGTGATCACATCCGGGTAATTAGCATATTTATCATCTCAAACACTTGTCATTTCTCTGTGTTGGGAACATTCAGCATTCTCCTCTTAGCTGTTTGAAAGTGTGTCACACAGTGTTTGCCGACTACAGTCACCTGCAGTGCTAAGGAACACTAGAACTACCCCTTCCATCTAGCTGTGATTTTGTATCCTTTACAAAATGTCTGTCTGCCTTTTCCCTTCCCCCTCCCAGCCTCTAAGACCCTCTAAAGAATGTCTCTTTAAATAGCAAGGTCCATATTTCCTTGTTACTGCTTATGCACCAAGCACAGCTCCTGAGACACAATGAGCCTCAAATCTGAGTGGGAAATAAGAGACAGAAGAGAATTGCAGAGGGCAAAGGAGAGGTGTGGGGCAGCAGATCTGTTCTCCACATTTTCAGAATCAAACCCTCGCTGTGTGTGTGCCTGCACAGTGTGCTCTTTGCGGGTGGAGGTGTTGGTCTAAAGTGAATGTGTGGCTGGTGGATGGGTTTTGAGCTGCCCTCCCCTCTCCTGCCAGGCTGGCCATTTTCCCCACCCCTCTGTCTCCCCCTTGATTCATTCTGCAAGACCTTGGTGTATCACATCCACTGAGAGACATCTGCACTCCTACTTGAAAAAAGCCTTCTTGGCTGCAGAGAAAATACCTTTTCTTTCAAGATTCCCATAGCAATGCCTCTGCTGTTTATGTTTCTGAAATTCCGTCTTGCCTGACACCCTGAAGCACTGGCTTTACCTTCAGTGCCTGTGAATTCCCTGATTCCCGGTGGATTTGCAACAGACTAAGCTTGAGGGCAGGGACCAAAGTTACTTTGTGTGACACTATATTATCACATGCTAGCATTGAGCCTGACAGATAGCAATCAACCAAAAAATGCTATCTGTTGCTTTTATTGTATTTGCACAATTTCCAGCAACATTCAGGCTTTGTGCCTTCCCCTGCTCTCCTACCAACACCACCTACCACGTTCCTGCGTTTCTCACGACTCAGGCATCCAACTGGCACATATATCCAAAGAAAGATCAGTACCTGACCAAAACACTTTCAACCAAAGAAAAAAGTAACACAGTGATAAGTACGTGGAATAGAGCCATCCTGACACCCGCAGTTGGGAGGTCCGCCGGTTCAAAACCCGCATTTGATGTTTGTACTCCCGGGACCCTCTCACATGACAGCTGGTTCCCTGCAATTCACTGTGTGCCGGCAACATTTGAATTGAATTTTGTTCTTTCCTGCGCTCTTCTTCTGCTTAGAGTCCTACTGTTTCAGCTCCCTCTGCTGCCCCCTGCTCTGTCTCCATGCACAGCCGGCCAAGCGGAGAGCAGCCTCTGCTATCTGTGATTTCTATGCTTTTTAAAAGAGCTCCATAACACCAACTAAGAAGCCTACAGTTCTGTTGAGGAAGGTTTTTGTCTAAATCCGTTCGGGTTACTATAACAAAAATACCATAGACAGCAGGGCTTATAATCAACCAGCCTTCACTTCTCACAGTTCTGGAGGTTAGGGTGAAGAGTCAGGTGGGGCAGACTCAGTGTCTGCTGAGGGCCCGCTTCCTGCTGCATAGACAGCTGTCCTCTGGCTGTGTGCTCACGTGGCAAGAGGGAGAAATCTCCCAGGCACTCTTATAAGGACACGAATTCCATTCATGGGGCCTTGTCCTTCATGACATAATCAACTCGCAAAGTCCCCCCCTCCTAATACCATTACCTTGGGGATTAGGGTTTCAAAACATGAATTTGGGGTGACACAAATATTCAGTCCATAGCAGTCCTATTTCTCATTTTTGTGTCACCATTGCTATTTGCCTGGGGCGTGACAGATTTGTGTCTGTGAACCAGTGTTCCTTTCAACAATCAGCCTACACAGGCTGAACATTGTACACAATGTTAAGAATGAGCACAGAGCCGGGCGTGGTGGCTCACGCCTGTAATCCCAGCACTTTGGGAGGCCAAGGCAGGCGGATCACCTGAGGTCGTGAGTTCGAGACCAGCCTGACCAACATGGTAAAACCCCATCTCTACTAAAAATACAAAAATTAGCCAGGCGTGGTGGCACATGCCTGTAATCCCAGCTACTCCAGAGTCTGAGGCAGGAGAATTGCTTGAACCCAGGAGGCAGAGGTTGCAGTGAGCCGAGAATGTGCCATTGCACTCCAGCCTGGGCAAAAAGAGCAAAACTCCACCTCAAAAAAAAAAAAAAAAAAAAAAAAGAATTAGCAAGGAAAGCCAAGAGTAGTCTAGATGATTAAAAAAAAAAAAAATCCTCATCTGGAAATCAAAATCTCCTAACAGTAAGTATGAGTTTATCTATGGAACTAATGGAACTAATGTTTTATTAATTCATTTCCCCAAAGCCATTTATCATTCTAGCGGCAATTCTCTGCCTCTGGAAAAGACTAAAAAAACATTCAGTGATAAAAGTGAGTTTTCAGAAACTATTAAATGAAGGAAAAAAGGGAGAATAAAGAGATAGTGGATAGAAAAGCAAAGGAAATACATAAGGAAGTGTTTGAAGACAGACGGTAATATGAAAATAGGAGGATAGGAAGTATGTTTAGACAGACAGCCAGCGTTTAACAGGAAAATAAGGTGTCAGAAGAGAAAACGTTAAATATATTGAAAGTTGAAAAAGAAGCTGACACTGAAATAGGCATTTTTTTCTCCTGATTTCCCCCCTTTTCCTTTCTGACTGTATTGGCTAATGCTATACTCCAAACGTCTTCCGTGCTTCACCACTGTTGCAGATGCTACTGGAACATTAAGAACACGTCATTGATTTAGCATCCCCCCCTTAACATTACAAACTGAACTCAACCAATGAAAAAAATGCAAACATAAATTTAGGAGAAAACAACAACACATTTCATTAACATTAATATCAGTGTTCCGAGGATGAAGTAAGAAACTCAACATTCTTCATTCTATTCTTGGCTGAGGGCAGTGGCTCATGCCTGTAATTCCAGCACTTTGGGAGGCCGAGGCAGGAGGATTACTTGAGCTCAGGAGTTTGAGACCAGCCTGGAACAACATGATGAAACCTCGTCTCTACTAAAAATACAAAAAAAATTAGCTGGGTGTGGTGGCACAAGTCCATAATCCCAGCTGCTCCGGAGGCTGAGGCAGGAGAATTGCTTGAACCCAGGAGGCAGAGGTTGCAATGAGCCAAGATCATACCACTGCACTCCAGCCTGGGTGACAGAGCGAGACTCCATCTCAAAATAAAATAAAATAACAGATGCCCACTTATTCACCAGTGACACAGAATGGATGCTCCTCCCTCATAAGAACCTACTGAGCAAAGTTAAGTCTATAATAGGATGTGTCTCTCTGCTTACAGGTAAATTAGATTTGGTGTCTTTAAAGTTGTTAGAAAAATATGACAACTACACAATGATTAGTAAGTGTTGTACTCAAACTTTACCAGTAAGCAGAAGCGTTCTGTGGACACTGTAAATTTCCTCTCCTTCTTTGAAGAGATCTCTGGATTCCATCACACTTGGGACTGCATCAGACCCATACTATCTGCTGTGGCTTGAATGTGCCCTCCACAACTCATGTTGAAATTTAATTACCATTGTGATGGTATTAGGAGGTGGGACCTTCAAGTGGTGGCTATGTCATGAGGCTTCTGTCTCCCGGAGTGGATTAATGCTGTTACCACGGAAATGAGGTCCTGATAAAGGATGAGTGGATGGTTTCCTCTCTGTCTTGCCCCTTGCTTGCCATGTGAGGCCTTCTGTCACCTTATGATGCAGCATGAAAGCCCCCACCAGAGGCAGCCTCTTGACCATAAATTTCCCAGCCTCCAGAAATAGACAGCAAATCCATCTTTTCAATACATTATCCATTCTGTGGTACTCTGTTGTGGCAGCAGAAATGGTCTAACACAGCATTCTATGGTAAATCTGAAATATAAACCCGTATCACGATCCTACCTATGTGTCCACCGCTTATTCCGGGATTCCCTGGAATGTTTGTAAACTTGGACATACTCCACAGCCTCACAGGCCACTGTTGTTTCATAAGAGGTACAGGGAAGTTGCTGGGTTGGGCAACAGTCCAGATGACAGAGCCAAAGACACATCAACAGGCCATCCTAAGGAAGGCCGTTGGTCACTGCTGCCCGACAGGCACACCCATACCCTGGGGGCTGTGGTTACCGCAGATACTCGGTCAAGGAGCTGAACACTGAAATCAGTGTTCTAACCTGCTTGCCACTCTATTTGTTTGTACTTTCGCTGCCTACATGAAAACTTTGTTGATCTTACATTGAATATGTAAATAAACATATCATACTTTTCCAATAAAGAATATTTTTAAGTACTTATGTACTGAAGATGACATATGAAATTTGATTACACGAGATTACCTATTTACATATGAAACATTTCTTTATTGTTGTTTTTGAAATATTTCTCTAAGGTAGGAATTTATTTCGATTTTTATTTTGAACAATTCTTGCACATTGAAGTCATATTTTAAAATTAGTTTTTTGGAAACAATTCACGGGTCTCCCACATTTCTGCGTGTCTTACAGACAGAAGCTCTGGCTGCCTTTGCTCTCAGCTATCTTTTCAAGGATGCCTTGCATAGCAAACAGTATGGGAAGACAGTGATAGCATCTACTTCTGGAGCAAAGGATACATTTGCTTACAGCCTTGATACAAAGATAGTATCTCCCTCCATAACAAGAGACACATACACGCATGCTGTACAGTATAATGAAAATGACATTTCCTTCCTAGCAAATAGCAAGCATGCCAAGTGCCAGTTTCAAAAGATTCAGGTTTCTCAAGGTCAACTTCCTCTCTTCTAACACAACCCCATATATGTTCAGACGCCACTTAGTCACCTTCTCATTGCCTTGGTGGATTAGGGCTGGGGGATCCAGCCCAAGAGGGTGCTTACATTCTGGATACTACTATTGCTGTGAATAATAAAATCCTTTGTCTTTGATACAGAAGCCTCATTTTTCCAGCAATCAAAGCAAACTAATTTGTTAGTAGGCAATTTGAGTAAAATATCAGACCCTTCACAGCGCAAAACATTAAATTTGCTAAAAGTGCATTAAATATGAAGATGCAAATGACATATGAATTTTTAAAATATTGTATTCAAAGAAAAATAAAATTTCTTTTAAAATCAGTTCATAGCATGCTGCATTCCCTAACAGCAGATTTATTCAAGAGTTGCAGAGTGGTTTTATTTTACATTGTATAAGAAAAAAAGGAATCACACTCTGATTCATATAAACTCTTTTATGACTACTTCTTTAAGAGATGAGCTTTTTCCAGTCTATGCTAATTGGGGGTTTTCAACCTGAACTTCTCCAGTTGCTTCCTCTTACTTCAGAAGTGTTCTAAATCGACATTAATCCTTTCTCCTTCTTTTTGGTCCTAGAAGCATGGTGGCAAATCATTGCAAAATGGCCTCAATGTGTTATGCAGCCACGTCTTTGCGCCTTTACTTAGATATCCTCCGTATTGGATCTGTGCTGCCCTGTGACGTACAGAGCACCTTGATTTCATCTTGGAATATGGCAGCAATGATGTTGTGTGGGTTTCAGTGTCTCGGCCTCAGGAGACCCTGCAGGCTTTTCTCCCTTGAGCCACCATTGAAGAGGCCTGGGCCATCCTGCTGGAAAGGCCACATGGGAAGAGAGGCACTAGAGGATGAAAGAGCAGCCACAGCGTTTCTCCATCCAAGCTCACCGAGTCAAGGAGTCAGACAGACCACCTTAGATCCTCTGCTGCAAACTGTGGTCCCTTGAAATGTACCCAGCCGAGGTGACGCAGAGCAAAGAGAAGACATCTCAGGGGAGCCCAGCCAGCACACAGAATTTTGAAAAGTAATAAAATGATGTTGTTTAAGCCTCTAAGTTTTGTGGGGCTTTTGTTTCGTTTTGAAATGGGGTCTCACTTTGTCATCCAGGCTAGAGTGCCCTGGGGTGACCACAGCTCACTGCGGTCTCCACCTCCCAGCCTCAACCCTCCTGCCTCAGCGCTTCAAGTAGCTGGGACTACAGGCAGCTGCCCCCATGCCTGCCTGATTTTTGTTTTTGTTTTTGTTTTTTTGTAGAGACAGTCAAGTAGCTGGGACTACAGGCACGTGCCCCCATGCCCGACTAATTTTTGTATTCTTTTGTAGAGACAGTGTTTCACCATGTTGCCCAGACTGGTCTCAAATTCCTGGGCTCAAGCAATCCTCCTGCCTTGGCCTCCCAAAGAGCTGGGATGACAAGTCACTGCAGCCTGTAAACTGTGGGCCACACGGTCCAGTTATTCCCCTCATTTCTGAGGATATTTGTCACACGGTAACGCATAACTGAAACAGACATCACTGCCCCTCTTCTTTTCCCAAGCTTGCTTCTTCTGAACTGCTGAGGCCGCTCTTTATCTTTCTCTAAAGTCATCAGCACCCTGTTTCTCTACTTGCTCCTTTCACTTGTCCTATAATGGGCTGTCGTTTCCTCATCCAAAGAAATAAACAGCCCCCCTCTAAACAACATCTGCAAGAAACTATCTACTTGCTTCCACACACCAACAATTGCCCAGAAAAAAATACAATCTACATTCATTTTTACTCCATCTTTACTTTCCATTCAATTCTATTGTCTGGCCTGTGTTCTTATCTTTCTACAGAAAGTAGCGGCTTAAAAGCCACTTAAAACTTGCTGATCAACAGTCCTGACCTCCATCCTCATGCATTCGGAAATGTTTAGCATTTGACTCCAGCAGCCGTTATATTTTCAGACTCTCCTACTGGCTTCCACAATGATAAGCATCTCTTATTTTCTTGTAACATCTCTGGCTGCTACTCCTTAACATTTTTTCCAGCTCTTTCTCATCCAGCACCCCCCAACCCTCCCCTTGAGGCACATCTGCTGACTCTGTCCCCTCCCCCTTCTCTATCCCAAACGCTTCAATGTCCGCATCCATCAGTGTCTCAACTCTGTACTGTCAGTATCTAAAGTCTGTAACGTTGGGTTCCATGACTTTAATTGTGATCTCTAGATTACCCCAAATTGGTTTTTTTTTTTAATGTGGTTAATGACGAGGTTACAATTTTCAGACAAATAAAATTGGCTTCATAACTGATTGCATATAGTAGATAATGGATAGTTTGACTCTTTAAGGGCTTCCAAGCCTTAAACAAATACATTCTCAATTCTGAATTACATCATACTAACTACTTAAATAATGGTAAGCCGATTCTCCTTTTTGAGATATTTAACACAATTTGCCTCTTCTGATCGCATTCCCTTCTTCCCTAAAAACCATGCTAGAATTTAAAATTGGACGTGTTTCATTTGTCATCTACATTTTAGTTTTTTTTATTCTATAGATAAGTCATAAGACAAGTAGATGTTCTGCTCTCAAGGCAGTCCATGTTATTGTTGGCCATTCTTCTCAGGGATAATGCTTAATGTCATTGTGCATTGTATAAGGAATGTTGTTTATCAGTATATAGACCTACCATTAATAGAAGTGATGTATGGCAGGCTTTCTTGAATAATATGTATTGTAAGTTTGTTTCATATAGTGTTATTATGCGTCAGATTTTTTTAAATAAAGCTAGTTTTTAAAGAGGAAAAAAAAGGCATGGGGGGGGCCTCCAAGTTTTCCTAAACTTCTTTTCCAGGCTCTAGATTTTTGCTGCATGAACCAGCAAGCAGAACGGGCACCTCCTGAGAGCTTGTAGGAAAAACAGAATATCAGCCTCCACCCAGACTTACTGAGTCAGAATCCGCCTTAGCAGATCCCCACGTGATTTCCATCTGCATGAAAATCTGAGCAGTGCTGCCCTCAAGGTGTGCCATCTCCCTTCCAAAACAAACATAATCCTTTCCCTGCTCTTGGTGACAGCCACCACAAAAACTTCCTTTCCCAGTAAGCCACTAATACTTCAGGATTTCGCTACCTACTGTGTGGGAACAGACGCAGCTGAAGGATCCAATCCTTCGAGATGAACCCTGAGTGGCTGACAGGGCCTAAACTTACATTAGACCCAAGCAACCATTTGCTAAGGGTCACACACGTGCGGAGTCCCAGGAAAATGTGCATCTTTTTGTCATCCTTGTGACCTTCAGAGCTCACCTGAACCAGCCAGTAAGAGCAAACACGCCTCAGCCAATCAGGGTTCAGCTGTGTCACCCAATCAGAACTCAGTCATGCTGGCCAACCCAAACCAGGTGGGTTTCTTCATTTGCATAATCTGACCTGATTGGGAACCTGGACAGGAAGTTCTGCTATAAAACCTGAGCCTTTTCCTCCCTCTCTGAAACACACCTTCACATTACGCCAGAAGCTGCATCTCCCCAGTTTGCAAACTGTTCACTGGAAAGAAGTTCTTTCTCCAAATTCCTATTCAGACAACTTTTGTTGACATGTGTCACAAAAACCCAAATCTTTGCATTGATCTTCAAAGTGTACTTCTCCCTTACCTGCCCTCAGCTGCAGTCTGTCAGCTCCCAAGCTGGGTCCATTTGCCTCCAGGGTCTCTCTTCCCCCTGTCCCTTTCCCCTTTTTTTTTTTTTTTTTTCTTTTTGAAATGGAGTCTTGCTCTGTCACCCAGACTGGAGTGCAGTGACACAATCTCAGCTGATTGCAACTGCTGCCTCCCAGGCTCAAGCAATTCTCCTGCCTCAGCTTCCCGAGTAGCTGGGATTACCAAAATGGGCGGATCACAAGGTCAGGAGTTCGAGACCAGCCTGGCCAACATGGCGAAAACCCATCTCTACTAAAAATACAAAAATTAGCTGGGCGTGGTGGCGGGTGCCTTCTCACTTTAGTAACGCGTGTATTACCTTTCTTGTAGACAACTGTAACCACATTCAAGCTGGGCCCTCTCCTGTGTGCCTCTCTCTCTCCCAATGCATCCTTCTTACTGCTACTTAGGGCCAAGCTTTTGACAACCAACAAACCAAAGATAAAATCAAAATAATGAAAAATGCAAAAATTGTAAAAACAGATTTTAAAAATGACCCGAATAACGAGGAAGCCCATGATGACCTATTCTTGTTCAAAGTCACTGTGGGCTTTCCTTTTCCACGGAATTTAAAGTATCTTCTCTAGCATACCCTTCAAGACCTTCCAAAATCCAGCCCCTGTCTGCCCCCTTGACATGGTCTTTACACCCCATATTCTCTAGTTGAAATGGGAAAGTAATGTCAGTTCACCTGCTCACGTAATCTGGAATTCTCTTCATTCTCCCTATGGCAGTGGTTTAAATTTTACGTCGCCTTAGGACTCCCCGTTCCTTCTCATGTGGCTCCCCAGCACTCCAGTTTAGAAATAGGCACTGTTCATTCCTCTGAGCTATCTTAATTTACTGCAACTTATTCCACGTTTTAACACGTTACCACATTTCACTCTTCATGTGTAAATCTTCTCCACAGGACTCAGCTCCCTGAGCTGACGATGACATTTATCTCTGTAGCCCCCATAATGTCTAACAACACAGTGAACGCTCAATATAGGTTTGTTGAACTCATTATTGAGTGGATTTAGATGGTCCTGAGTTCAGCACTGTTGCTTATACCTATTTTTAAACACTAAATTTAAAATAGGTGTTAAAGAATAGAAATTTCCACATCAGTTTGTTTCATTATGTGTTGTGATCACTGGTGGATTTCCACCCACAAATTCCTTTGGAAATCCTGATAAACCTTGGACTGTATCACCGCAAGTGGACGTGATTACAAATACATTCTATGTGTTCTTTGTACACCCAGGTTAGCCAAAGTCCATGTTTCTTCTTCACTTTATTTATAAATAAAACTGTTGCTATGGATGTGTCATCAAAAATATGCTACCAGGAAGTAAGGGCACAACCATAAAAAATGCAACCCAGGGAAAATTGAGCAGCTCTATTCCTGCAGTATATAATTCTGTTTAAAAGAAGATTTCCTGCAGGAATGTGGGATGGAGTCTAAAGTTAAATTACATGATAGTTGAGTTTGTTGAGAGAAAAGAAAGAAAATAGCAGCTTAGAAGCTACCAAGCCCTTCCACTGTGGAATGCTATTGTGACAAGTATTTGAGTACATGACATAGTCTAAATATTTTCAACTAAAATGATCAGACTTACAGGGAAAGCCTTTCACTACATCAAGGAGCAGGAAGGAAGGAAAGATATTGTCAGCTTTTGAAATTCCAGTGTAAACAAAACATGGGAAAGTCTTTTACAGGCCACGGCATATGGTCTTTCTTTTTCCTCTTTAAAAAGTAAAGACACTGCTTTCCTCGCTTTAATGGTCAACTCACCATGGCATGTTTACGGCTGATTATTCTGAAGGGACTGTACTCCCCAGTCCCTAAATGTCACAGTCCAGCAGAGAGCAACTGCAAATGGGGAAGTAAATAGCAAGGGAAAAAATAACCTGCTGCTTTAGCTTTTCTCCCAGAGAAGCATTTGAAACTTACATCAGAACTAAATGGGGGCCTTCTTCCTCCTTTCCAGGAAGGAAATTCAGGCCACCCAATGCCAGTAGCCACCCCAGCAATACTCTGGACATGCTGAACTCACAGGTAGAACTGAGGGGTTTTTGTTTTTCATTTATACATTTTAGGCCGACTTTAGACGTTGAGCATGTATATGACACTACTTCCCCTATTGCTTCAAATATCGAGGGGCTAATTATGTGTTGTTCAGGCTCGATTTTTTGCTTGTTCTTTTCCTCTGGTTGCTATTTAACTGGTTTCTGTTCATTAGGCTTTTATATCAGAGAAGATTGGCAGACTGGGGAAAAGAAGGCAATAAAACCAACCAGTTAACTTCGTTACTCAGAATTGTAAGACTTTTTGTAGGAAATGCCTTAGGTTCCACGAAGGCAAGGATTGAGTTCACATTGTTGTCTTCCCAGCATCTAGAGCTGCCCAACACATGCTAGGTATGCAACAGATTTTCTCAAAGTAAGGGAGAAAGGTGAGTCGAATCAGACATGGGGATCTGTAGATTCCCGTCTTCCATCTATATGACTTCTGAGAGCTGGCATCCGTAACAGCCACAAGACACACCTCCCCCAGTCTGCACCCAGCAGTGTCGCAGTTTAGCTGTTTGGCATTACGGTGTGTTTGTGACTCTCTGATCCTCATCTAAACCCCAGGCTGCTTCAGAGTTTGTAAGGCAGGAGCTTTCAAACTGTTTCTATGCAGCCCAGAGTAAGACATAAATTTTCCACCAGTACCTAGCACACACACACCACACCACAGAGAGAGAGTGGTGTGTTTTCAAAACCAAAACAAAACTTTCACAGAATGATACTTACCCTTACGATGTCAAATATACTGGTATGTTCTATTCTATTTCCTTTTTGAATGCTGTTTGCAACCTACTAGATTAATTTCAGACCAATTAATAGCTTGTGAGCAACAGTTTAAAAATCACCCCTTAGGGCCACCTTCGCCAAGCGTGAGGATGGGGAAATGATTGCAGAGACTGGCCTCGGTCTTAAGTCATATGTCTGGTGAAGATCCGTGAAGGAACAGTGTTGAAGAACTCTCGGCAAGTTCGACAGGCTGAGGGACTATTGGCAAGGGCCGGCAGTGCGGTGAGAAGAGCCGAAGGTGAGGCTAGAGCGGCCTTGCAGGTCTTGCTCAGAGACTTCTTGCAGTCCTTGGCTTTAGACCTTCCAGTGCTGGGGAAGAGAATAAAGGTTGCAATGGCCCCGGGCGGGTCTGGAATTCACACAGCCACCCTGTAACCGGGCCGAGCCCACAGTTGTTCCCAGCAGGGCATCTACGGCTTTCAGCATCCCTTGTCATGGACCCCCGTCGCTCAGCCAGTGACATGCAGTCTTCACAGGGCACACGTAGTTGTGTGTTGAAGGTTATATACAAGTTTCTCAGCAAGTTTCACGCCGGTGAAGACAATGGAGCCATATCCTTAGCAGTGAGAATGACGATAAAAGGGGGTCCTGCCATCGGCATTGGACAGGACGGACGCCAGACACAACTGAGTCACTGCAAGAACCGAAAGAGCCCTCGAGGAAGCTAAAGCAAAAACCTCCACATGTGGGTGGAGCAGTGGTGCTGTCACCTTCATTATCTAGGCGCTGTTTGTTCTTGGCTTTCGTGCATTCGTTCATCACATCCTGTGTGTCTCCTCCATGCCAGGCACTGATCTGACATCAAGGGTCTCTGTCCTGGTGCACCTGTGGGGCATCCGGGTGACGAGACTCTGTGCATCGTGTCAGAAGCACAATGTGCACCTTGCCTTCACAGAGCAGTGTTGCACAACTTTCTTAGAGAAAGATCAAACTCACCTTGAAAACTATTTCCAGGACACTCAGATTTGCTAGATGTGACCCCAAGAAGAAACGAGACGGCACGGCGTCGAGCCTACTGTAGCTGATAAAACCGAAGCTGCGTTCAGCCCACCTCACCTTCACGTGGCTTTATCCCTTCACCAAAATCATACTGAATGGCCGCCCTAGGGAAAGTGCTGTGTTAGGACCGGCACCCAAAGATGGAAGACGCAGCCCCTGCCCTCACGGTGCTCGAGGGGAGTGGGGAGACAGGCACACACACGACTCCCAGTGTGACTTGATGAGCGCTCTAAGGACATGCAAGAGAGTGCCATAAAACTGGTACGAGAGGGAAGCTTGAATCAGCCAAAGGAAGCCAGATGCTTTTACAGAGGACATGCTGCCTGAGCACTGAAGGAGGAGCAGAAATGTGCCGGGTGGACAAAAGCAGGGCCACTCATGATGGAGGGAACATCACACGCACAGTGACGGGGTACAAAAAGAACATTCAAACTGCAGAAAGGGCCAACCTCAGTGAGAAGGGCTGAAGGCTGGCTGCTTGTGGCCCTGCAGGCCTTGCTCAGAGAGAGATCTAGCGGAAGGACACTGATTTCAGAGTCATCAGTAAACAAGTGTCCCTTAAAGCCTTGGACATGGCTGGGGATTTCTAGGACGACGAAAGAACAGGAGATGCTCCTAATTCCCAGTGCTTCACTTACACCGGCGTGACTGCCTCCTTGTGATATTATTCCCCAGTCCTATCCACCCACATCCTCATCACGGCTAATGTTTATCATTTCTCTCCCAGGACTTTCACATGTAGCATCCTCTGTAATCCTCACAACAGCCAGTCAAACACATCCTATTTGTCACATTTATCCAAGAGCACAGATCCACTGGTAAGAGTCTGGCTCGCAACCACCAGGCTGTCTGACTCCAGAGCCCCTGGGCACGCAGTCACTATGCTATCCTGATATATCCATCGAGGGGTGGCCTGGACCAGGTTCCCAGGCTTCTCACCTGGATAATAAATGCTGTCTACAGAGTGCTGAGTAGCAGTGCCCTCAGGAAGAGGAGTAGCATTCTGCGTGCCACTCTTCACATGAGTGTTTACTACCAGAACTCTGTTTTTGGAATGACTTCTCACTGTTCCTTCTAGGCTACCTTTGAGACTTCTTCAAAGCTTTTAACCTAGATCAGCTGTTGCTTTTTGGCATTTATTGCGAATAATTTGCAAGGTGCAGAATCAGGACTTAGTAGAATACCCTGAAAGCCTACTGGACGAAATCCCTTCCAGTGCATTCGGCAGTGGCCGTCGTGACAGCACTGTGCTTGTTTGGGCTATAAATTTCCTGGGAAATGGAGGTTAGTTTATACTTCCAACCACTGTTGGGTATAGATCAAGTGAAAACTTCTGAAGCCAGATGCTTCACTTGTTATTTTAATGTGCATTTTATTTTCTAAAAGATCCACGTGATCTTTTCCAGTCGGAAACTGAGTGGCTGAAATAATCTCTGTGTCTTTGTGGGTAGAAGCTTTCATGGTCAATCAACACTCACTTGTCCTGTGAACTTGAACTCCTGTGTGATTTCATTGGTGACTGGATTTAAAAGTTACATCTAGCTAGCTGTGGGAGACTGCCAACTTAGAGAGCTCTCACAGAAGTCACAAAAACGCTCGGCAGAAGGGGTAATAAAGTAGTTCCTTTAAAGTTAAATGAGTCATAATTCAGCATGAAGTAGACTGATTAGGGAAACGCTTACAAGTTGGCGGTTGGTTGGGGTCCTGGAGCCATCTCGGCAATCAGGATAATTCTGACGGCCCTTGGCACTAACACACAGCAGGGACGGGTCATGTCAAGAGTCCATTCAAACACTTACGGGTTCAGAGATTCAAACCCAACTTCAACCTTTTGGTGTTTGCGTTTGTTAACTGTTGGCTAAATGCCACTTCCTGCTCCCAAGAAAAGAGGCTTGAAAAAGTCTCATAAAAAATGACTTAAAAGGCTTCCCTGACTTCAAAGTGTTCTTAGGAAACAACATTTTGATGAGTTAAGTGTAAAGGAATCAGAAACATACGGATTAAATTTCCCTTAATAGAGTCATGTGTCTAAAAAGGGAGGAAGACAAAAATGGCAAGTTTGTCATGCTCAACATGATTCAAAAAATGTCCAGTGTGGCTATTGATCCCGAGTAATCAAATCCTTCCATTCCAACACAACACCAACATAGTACTATCTAGAAGAGCATGTCAAAGGGCCCAGCTGAATAAAGACACACACCTTTGTGCAGGTCAACTACACCCGGTCACCCTCTCTAAGGCCCGTCATCCCAGCCCCCACTTGAAAGGATAATCGCAGGCTCACAGGACGGAGCTGCAAAGAACAAACAGGATTTCCAAACCATGCATGTCACTCAGGTCAGGCAGTGGGCATCCACTTGACACAACAATGTGTTCAAAGCTCACTTTACTATCCGAATGAAGAGAATACAAACCAGCACCCCTTAGCCATGAAGTGTCTTGTAAAAGGTACCTGTATATAGTTAATTTCCACATCATTAATCATGATTCTGTGGGTTTCTAACCTTTGAAAATAAATAAACTAATTATGATTTTCCAAGAGAGGAAAATATCTTTGGGCAAGAATAGAAGTGCGTAATATAGAAAGAAACAAAAATCATTTGAACCAGGTGATGTGCAAATACAAACTCTGGTCAAGAATTACAGCTTGTCAGTTTTGCCACTAATTTAACTGACAGCTGATACCTGATTTATTCTGTGTTTGAACACCTTATTAAGAACAAAGCACTTAACTCGGGAGGGCAAATGAAAACAAGACCATACATGTTTGGCAGAGAAGCATTCGATATCAATGGACATAAGTTTTGCTATTAGATACTCAATGTAACTCAAGTTGATCTTTGTATTTGGCCAAATATAACGGTATGAATTTTTATAGCATTATTGCACAAGATGGATCCTCTGTAGTTATGGCTAACTCAGACCATAAAGGAAGAATTTCTAAAAGTGGACATTTTTATTTTAATTTGCTTGTTATATGAACTGCTACTTCAGCACATAAATGAGCTGCCTTCTTAAAAAAAAAAAAAGTGGGAAGAACAGGTCCAAATTAATTGAATCCATAAGTACTTCTTCTAAATAGTACAGTTTTATTTATGTTAATATATTTCTTAGAAAAGAAAATCAACAGAATCTTCGAATACTGGCTTAAGGAATTTATTTATGTTTATATGTGATTCCAATGGAAGTAGACTGAGAAACGGATATATACAAGTAAATAAATATTACTATTTTATTATTTTTCTTTCAGTATTTCTTTAAATTTTATTCAGGTAGACATGCACTATTTTAGCAACTACAATGTGATTGAAAAACCAACTTCAGATTTTTCTTTATGTGTCAAAAATCACACTATCTCTAAACATGTCTCATGACTCAAAGACCCCAGACTGCCAATGATGTCACCTAATTTTAGCTACTAGTACAGAATTTTGAATTCTCCATGAGTGAAGAGTTTTAGGAGACCTGCTGAACCAATTTCTAAAGAGGAAAATAGCGTCAAGAGGACCAAGAAATCCTAATATTACGTAAGCGCTCTAAGCAGTGATCTTACTTAATTGCTTACTAAATCGCTGGAGGGAAATATTTGCCTTAATGGATCTTGATTATCACTGAATTTACTGTGTCATGCTTCAGAAGAGGCAATAGGTACAGAGCATTCACACAGCACACACAACAAATATCCTTTCTTTCAGTAAAGCTGATATGCAATTTCCTATCCCTCATTCTTCTCTAAGTCTTGCAATTATCTCACCAATTTCCTTTTCATACATCTTGAATATTTTTCAGGGTGTCTTTACACATGTTGAGTAGGTATGCTCTAATGTCATATAATTGCAGGTCAGGAAGCCTTTAATCCAGCCACTACCTCCCCTTGCAGGAATGCAGCACTTGAAATTCCGCTCTTAGAGAACCACTGACATGGGTTAAATATTGTACCCTGAGGTTTTCCTTCTGAAATTTATACCCTTCCCGAAGGGCTGGGTATTAAGCCTCTGAAGCCTCTGAAACCTCAGTGTTAATTAATTCATCAAGAGCTCTGAGTATAGTTGGGGAATACAGAGTATCGTGAGGATGAGAAGGAGAAGAGACAAGGTGATTCTAAGACAGGTTTTGCCAGATTGGCAGTTTTCCCTCAAACCAGTCCCATCTCATATCCCCAGACTGTCATCTTCTACCACCAAAATTATAATTCTTCCATGTTGTAGAACAGTTTTTACATGTATCTTTAACAATTGTGTCATCCGAACATCAAATTCAAATCATGCAACATCACGTAGACGTCCCCTGAAAAGGGACAGCAGCGGCCATCCCTCTTCCCAGGGCTAAAGGCTCCTTCCTCACAGCTAGACTGCGTTTATGATCGCTGTGTTTCCTTTACTGAAAGACTTTCCGAAACTCTCAAAGCCGTAACTGGAAGGAAAGTGTGGTGAAGAAACCTGCAATGACTTGGTTTTAAGACAGGTCTGGGTCAGGTCTGGGATCAAAGCAGAGGCATAATCAAGAGTATATTTGCAATGCACCGAGCAAAGTGTCTCCACACCTTTCAAGGATCTTCCAGTGGTGGTGAAATAATCTTTTTCTCACAGAAGTTCAGCTCCACTTTAAAAAACTGTAATTTCAGTTTTAAGAGCTCCGGTATCCACCAGCTAGCTTAGTAGGTGGTAGTGTATTCTTGGATAAACTACTTTAGTTTCAGCGTGTCGGGTGGTGAAGCACAAGCCTTTATCTTTTCTCTTTGGAGTAGATCTGGTATACTAATTCAAATCTCTGCTATGGTTATAGCTAAGTGAAAATGATGTATTTGTACGGGGAAAAACTAAAAAAGGAGAATAGAAAAATGAAGAAACTTGATTTGTTAGGATAGGGAATATTGGGAGTTATCTTTCTACCTATAATTGTTACAATTTTGTGGAGCTGCTTTTGGTTAAGAAGAATTCTAACGCGAATCCTTGAAGTCTTGTCTGCATTATACACTGTATAATGTATAGGACCGCTGAAACCTTTGAATGATTCCGGCAGGAGATGACTCAGTAAGTTCCATAAGCTTCTTTCTTCTATCTGGGTCAAAGTGCCCTCAGTATTCAGCCAACACTCCGTGGTTCTCATCTCCGCCTATAAAACAGTCATCTAAAACCCGTGCAGAAGAGAAATGGAGCCTCAGCCCATCTCCCCAGAAAGGACAGGAGGACTCAGATAGGGAGCAGTGGCCCAGAGACCTGGCAAACACACACCCCCAGTCACCAGAGTCACAGGATGGAAACTGCCCGTACAGAGTAAGAAAATATGCAGCACTGGCGCCCTCAGTAAAGCAGGCTCGCAACCAATTTATTTTGGTCAAATGCTAATAAATTCCCTGAATTCTGGGAACTAGAACAGTGCCACGACCTAGAATGGGCGACACCTCCCAGGTCCCAGTGAGGAGACCCGACTGCAGCTGAGGAGCTGGATGAGAGTCAAATGAACCAGCATCCTTGCCAGTGAGCCCTTCCTCCTCCTCTTCCTCCCTTGGAGCAGAGACTTCTGAGAGTATGCTCCTGCCTCTAACCCTTCACTCAGTTTTTCCTGGCTAGAATGTTCTAGGCCTTCCCTCTAATGCATTATTTTTTTTTTGCTCTATTTGAAAGGCTCAAAGCCACTTCTATTTGTTGCAGAAAGAAATTCCAAGCTTTCTACCCAACATTAATACTCTGCACCCCATGGATCCCATCATGGCAGTGCT
Source organism: Sapajus apella (assembly GCF_009761245.1). Classification (NCBI taxonomy): domain Eukaryota; kingdom Metazoa; phylum Chordata; class Mammalia; order Primates; family Cebidae; genus Sapajus; species Sapajus apella. Next base: position 20,107,170 of record NW_022436979.1, on the reverse strand, counting down.
CAGAAATGTTTTTGTTACTTCTATGATATTTTTTAACATACTACATTATTATATTTACTTTTGGCGTATATTTATATGTTACTGTGTTTATTTAAAATGTTATTTTTATGTTAATCACACTAATAATAATAGCACAATTATAATTAACTCTAAAAATGGGAATAATAATAAGACTGGTCTTTGCAAATTTAAATTCCATCCCCTTGTTTAATAAACTGGGGTCTGTGTTTGAAGTGCAATGGGACGTCAGATTGCTATTACATTCTCTCATTTCAGGACGGCCAGGATTTCACCCTGGTGGGAGATCATCCGGGGCAGGACTCCTTCGACCTGCAGGTGGCTGAGTCTTGAGCCTCTGCCTACAGCACCCAGGCTCTCCTCCACGTCACTGAGGCCGGCCACAGATCCCTGGCATGAGTTAGGTGGATTCTGTTCTTCCCCCTGTCCTTTTCAAATCACCCTTGTTTCTGACCTCCTGAATCATATCTCCCTCGAGGTTCCCATCAAACCTTGGTGCTGCTTTAAACTTTTGTTTCCTTCTCAAGCATGAGTCAGCCTCTTCTCACTGACTGGAAAACAATTAAGTGCAGAGATCATCTATCCACACCAGCACCCTGGACCCATATCCCAGTGGGGCCCAGACTGAGGCACGCCCTACCAGATAGAACCCGCTTCCCACCCCAAAATAATAACACCAGTAATAATTAGTCAAGATTATCTCCAAAGAGAAGAATATGAAATGTAAAGTTAAAATATGGAGTAAAATTAAAATTGTAATATTCTCATTAACATACTTGATAAAGGGGAAGCTTTCATATTGTGTTTAGATTTTATTGTTCATTTTCCATTTTTATTTTATTACCACTAAATAATAATGTTTTAACAGAAGAATTTGGGGGGCTTGTTCTGTCTTGTTAAACTTACTTAATTTCTCATAAGCTTCTCTAAACTCACCTTCGCACATTTCGTTATTCAATAAACAGGAAGTAACTTTCTCTAGAGAATGAAAAGGGCAATTCAACATGCTCAGTGTTCACTGACTGAAATCATTTGACTTCAACGTACTAAAACACTATTAAATAAACTCTTCGTTCAGCTACATAATGTGGAAAGAATTAAGCTTCAAAACTGGCTTTATGATGCCACATGTGATCTTCCCCTAAAATCAAAACTTTAGTGTGGTGACTTGTCAGAGCACTGAGAAAGAACAGACACCTATTTTGCATTTTGAAACAAATATAATTCACAAATACATGAGTTGGTGTGTACTTTAACAGACTAATGAAAACAAACAGTTAAATCCATGATTATTGAAAAAGCACATGGGATTCTGCTGGCTGTATTCCCTTTTGGGTCATGAGGAATGGATTCGATTCATACCTAAAAATTCCATCTTCTGCCTGGGCATGGTGGCTCATGGCTGTAATCCTGGCACTTTGGGAAGCCAAAGCAGGCGGATTACCTGACGTCAGGAATTTGAAACCAGCCTGGCCAACATGGTGAAACCTCGTCTCTTGTAAAAATTCAAAAAATTGGCCAGATGTGGCGGTGGACGTCTGTAATCCCTGCTACTTAGGAAGCTGAGATAGGAGAATCGCTTGAACCCAGGAGGCGGAGGGTGCAGTGAGCCAAGATCATGCCATTGCACTCTGGCCTGAGCAACAGAGGAAGACTCCATCTCAAAAAAAAAAAAAAATTCTATCTTCTACAGTATATAGTATTTAATATATATATACACACACACAATTTATATGTAATAGATATACACATATATAAAAACATATTGTATATTTATATTATATAGTATATACACATGTAATATATATGCATATATTATATATAATATAGATTACATATATTACATATATGTATATATGTATGCAATTATATACTATATATGTATGTATTATGTATAAAAATGTATATAATGTATATTACATATGATATAAATATATAATATAAATACATATAATACATATTATAATTTAATATAAATATTGTTATATAATATTAATATTGTATAATATAAATATATTACATATTATATGTATAATATATGTATTGGATAATATATATATTTATATTATACAATTATTTGGTAATGTTATATGTATGTTATATACATATATTTATATCATGTACATATATTTATATCATATATGTATCATATTTATACATATATTTTATTTATCTGCATGATATACATATTGATAGATTTATAGTGTAATTAATTAATAATTAATGTAATAATTGATAGCTGATATTAATACAATATATAATACCTATAATATGTATTATAATATATATCACATAATATATATAATTACATTGAAAAAGCACATGGGATTCTGCTGGCTGTATTTCCTTTTGGGTCTTGAGGAATGGATTTGATTTATACCTAGTAATTCCATCTTCTGGCTGGGTGCAGTGGCTCATGCCTGTAATCCTAGCACTTTGGGAGGCCAAGGCGGGCCTCATATAATATTCATGACCTAATGAACCATATCTTCCTTTAGTTTTCCATCAAACCTTGCTTCTGCTTCAAACTTTTCTTCCTTCTCAAGCACAATTCTGTCTCTTCACACTATTATATAGCTATTGCTTATATACAGTACATATATTGTAGATTATAGATAACAGATTATATAGTGATATATGATGATTTGTTATAAATGATAACATATTATGTATATTATATAACATATTAGTTATACCAATATAAATATATATGCACTATGCATGTATATATGTGTGTGTATGTGTGTGTGTGTGTGTGTGTGTGTATAACAAAGCAGGAGTTGCAGCACCAACCACCATGCACTGAAAAATCAACCTAGAAATTTTGACTCCCCAAAAGGTTACTTGCTAATAACCTACTATTGATTGAAAGCCTTACTAATAATGTAGCTGATTAACACAGAAGTAGACTAGTATGTACATATATTTTATGCATTCACGACGTAACTTTTTCTTAATCTTTTCAGTATTGCTAGACTACATGATTCATCTGCAAGTTTTTTCAAATTGTCACAAATCTCCAAAAATGTTTCCACTATATTTATTGAAAAATGTCTGCCTATGAGTGGACCCACACAGTTGAAATTTGTGTTGTTCAATGGTCAACCACATAAGGACATAGAATCAGGATTATCTGCCACTTTTCTCCTGGTAGGTGCCAAATCATGGAACAGAGAAGGTGAGTTTTCCTGTTCTAGGGTCTAGAAGCTTGTAAAGAGAGAGAGAGATGTGCCAGTGTCCAAAGGTACGTGCACACACACACACGCACGCACACACACACGTACACACGCGCACACACACACACGTGCACACACACACAAGCACAAATGTTTTTCACTAATGACTCATCCAAGTAACAATCTTTTCTGTTCAAACAAGGATCTAAAAATAGTGTATGTAATTCAGCCCAAAGTCTTCTGCAGAGGCAAAAATGGCATTCTAAATCCCAATAAAAACTTCATACCAAAATTTAAAATTTATTCTAGCTATCTATACTGCTTCCTTTTAATAACAGTAATGCTCTTGAAATCAACCATTTGAATAAACACTGGAATTGATTCTAACATTGGCATTGTGCTTCTTTTGGCTTTTATCAGAAGTTTCACCAAAATGAAATAGCATTTATGAAGAAGCCTGATGAAATACTTGTGGCCTGAAATAAAAGGTTGAATCTGTTCCCCTCCCCCTCCCCCTCTCTCTTTCTCTCTCTCTCTCTCTCTCTCTCTGGGGTTCACTATCTATCAAGTCACAAAGCTGAATCAAGGTTATGTTAATATAAAGGCAGATCAGGAGCTCCCAGATAAAAGTATTCTACTCTACTCAGAGGCCGTTTTCTTTTTTGCCATTTGTGTGGACAACTTGCACTAGCATACCATTCACACAGTTGGAAGTAACCAGGTTTTTTTTTTTTACCTATAGCAAAATCAGCTAATTGGATTTGTCATTGCACATCATAAGCACAAGATTTAAATACGAACTGGAAAGAAACACATTCAGCTGATAAATAGCAGAGAGTGATTATATGGGGAGCAGTTATACATTTCATTTTTTTGGCCTAGAAACTTATATTTTTGCATGGAACAAACTGGGCATAAAGCATATATTAAAGTGTAAACGGCTTATCCTAGTGGCTGCTTTAAAAAACATTAATTTGAACTCAACTCATTAAATTTATTTACAATTTAAAGTGAATAATTCGGACGATTATCTGGAAAGTAGAATTTTGACCCAAACACCCTCACACTGAAGTAAGAGTATTGGCAGATTTGATTTATACCCACCCCCTTCCTCCTCCTCTTCTCTGTTATTGTCACCATCTTCTTTTGCTTTGGTAAAAACAATGAGCTTAGCATCCTTCCAACTCCATAGTGTAGAAATTCTTACAGCAACGTAAAAACATAAGCCCTAATCCTGCTAAGAACCAAATGGATAAACTTACTAAGAGTATTCCTCATTATAGAATATTGGTACATTGGCTACATTTTTGTATACTTTCTACATATACTTTGGTGTATTTGTGATTGGAAATAATTCCTCCTAAAAAATATACAAACACTGCACAACCTATAGGCTGTTTGTACAGAGAACTCTAAAATTCCACCTTCATAAAGTGAAAATCTTGCCTCCAAAGAAATCATTTATTTGGTTGTACCTGGAAAGCAAAGTTAAATAAAGAATTGTTGGAGTTTATTACATGATATTATCAAGTCTAGAAGTACGATATAAGGTAAAATATGATGTAACAGATTCTTAAAAGTTCTTTTTTGGCCGGGCACAGTAGCTCACGCCTGTAATCCCAGCACTTTGGGAGGCCAAGGCAGACAGATCACCTGAGGTCAAGAGTTTGAGACCAGCCTGGCCAACTTGATGAAACCCTGTCTCCACTAATAATACAAAAATTATCCTGGCATGGTGTAGGTACCTATAATCCCAGCTACTTGGGAAACTGAGGCAGGAGAATCGCTCAAACTTGAGAGGCAGAGGCTGCAGTGAGCTGAGATCGTGCCACTGCACTCCAGTCTGGGTGACAAAGTGAGAGTCCATCTCAAAAACAAAAAAGTTCTTTTTCATTCTGAAGTCCAGCCTCATGCCAGTAGGAAGTATATGCTTGACTCTGGTAAATCACCTTCCTATATTTAACGGTCTACCAAAATTTGAAATCAGGAAAGAATATTTTCTGAGAGCACTTTAGAGTAGACATTGGGTTGTTCCCATTTTTTCCTACGGCTCTTAGGATCTGTGAATGGGGACTGATGTTAGTGAAGACTAAAATCAATATGAAGCGATGATCATGGGCATCGTCCTTCATGTCCAGCTCTGGGCCTCTCTAGGGCGTGGCATGTGCAATATCATTTCATCTGGAAGCTCCTCAGTGGATGAATGAGTGTTCACTAAGTTAGAGCTTCCTCGGTGCTGGGAAATTGGCTGTCACATGTTTTGTGGAAGCTGGTAGTTAGACCGTGAGGACCTGCCGTGCTTGCGGAGGCTGTGTAAAGAAAGCAGAATGTGACAAAGGAAAGGAAAGGCAGTAAAAGGAGCCGGGAATTGCATGATGGTCTGCAACTTCTTTTCCTAGTCTGGACTGACTGTAAAATCTATTTAAAAACTGAGCTTCTTGGGGAAAACAAAAAAAGGTGTCTAGCGTAAAATTTAGGGTCTTCCAATTAAAGAATTTTTCAGAAGATGATTTTGCAAAAATAAAGAAAAACTATTGATGTGATTTGAAATCATTATAAGGCTAAAGTATAAACAAATACATAAGAAAATTGAATATTGATCAGAAATCCCTGAATATGCTATGGCCTTTCTGTTCTGTTAAAAGTACTAACAGAGAAAATTATCAATGTGTTTGCAAGTATATAAAAATCTAACAAGATAAATATTCCATACTAATGGTCAGCCTTATTTGCCTATAAATACATATCTTAAAGGCAAATCAAACATAAGTTTTTTTTTAAATGTAAGGTTCCAAATGTACTATAGGAAAGAAAAAGTAGTATCTTTTCTTCATCCAGTGTATGCAAAAAAATTTATCTAACCTAAGTTTTATGTTACAGGGGCACCTTCAGAAATAAAGACCTAAAGAAAACTGTGTTGTTGTTGCTGAGGCAGAGTCTCACTCTGTCACCCAGGCTGGAGTGCAGTGGCGCGATCTCGGCTCACCGCAACCTCCACCTCCTGGGCTCAAGCAATTCTCCTGCCTCAACCTCCCGGGCAGCTGGGACTACAGGCACACACCACCACGCCAGGCTAATTTGTTGTATTTTTAGTAGAGACAGCGTGTCACCATGTTGGCCAGGATGGTCTCAATCTCCTAACCTCATGATCCGCCCGCCTCGGCCACCCAAAGTGCTGGGATTACAGGCGTGAGCCACCACGCCTGGCCAAAAACCGTATTTTTATGCTTAGGGTTGATGAAGAACAGACAGCCTGTAGGAGGATGACTGAACAAATAGGGCATGAGCGAACAGTTACTAACTGGGGGATTTAGCAAGGTCTGTCTGTCCAGATTCTTCTTGGCCCCTGAGGCTAGCACAGGGCCTATCTGGAGCAAGGGTCTTATCGGCCCCCTTCCAGCTGGGTGGGTCAGAGAAGTCTCTTCATGGCCTCAGAGGAGAAAGGCAGGAGAAGGTAAGAGAGTGACCTTCCTAGCGTCTGTGCTTTCTCATTTTCCTTCAGCGGAAAACGTTCAGTAGGCCAAGGTACCATATTTTGGGGAAGCATTTCCTTCACTCGATCAGTACAAGCCAATGAAAGTAGTATAACTTTTTCAATTTAACCCTAAAATGTATCTCTTGTTGGCAATATAGTGATGCATGTCATTTTTCCTTGCTTTTATAACAAAAGAAAATAAAGTTAGGAATCTTAACAGATTAATTCTCATGTTTGCAAATGACTCCATTTTATGATTTCTTTGGGTGCAGGAAAACCATTCCTTGATGGTGTTATGAAGTCCTAGAAGCCATAAGAGGCTTCACCTTTTTGACCCCTGTACATGTGCACACAAGCTGATACTTAAAACCAACAAACCTGAAGAGAGTTGCCTTTTAAAACTGGCTTCACAGCCATTGGAGTGATTTCAATGATACAATTTTACCTAAATTCATCGGGGACGAAAATCAATGGCTTAGATAGCACATCTGTTGTTTCCTGTTACTGCCTCACACAGTCTGGAGTCCCTGAGGATCCATACTGCGGCACATAGCAAAAAGCAATTGCTGGATTGATTGATATTTCAATACGCTGACTTTTACGAAGGTGAGTTAGACTGAACAATAAAAATGGGTATATTGTTTTGTCTATTTCTTAAGATATTTATGTTCCCACTCGAAATGTAAATAATCCCTATGATTGCCTGATAGGATGAAGCATGCCAGCAGAAGTCGGGGCTAATTGTACTATTAGATTTCTATTGTATCTCAGAAGGAAAGCATTTAAATCATCAAGATTTTGAAATCTTTCAATGAATATCCATGTGAAAACTGTTTTTAAAGCCCAATAAAATATGCCTTTTATTTTTGCATTTCACTACAAATAACAGTGTAAAACAGTATTAACTAAATTGTGGTCCAGCTGAAAGCAGAGCTGTCTTTTAGGATCTCATAATATCGCTTTCCATGTGAATTGTAACATGAAAGACCTTTGCCCGGGCCTGTCCTCTGTGGACTCTTCCTGAAGCTGGATTATTTAATCATTAAACAATCATGAATACACATTTTTCAGTGATACATATTGCTTCACAGTTGTCGTTGCTTCTAATTCTCAGATTTGAATTATCTATGGATATAATTTCTGATTATTTTAACCATGGCTCTACACTGAGCTATTTCCAATATAGCACTTAATCAGAGCTAGTTCTAACTCAGAGAACAGATTCTAAGAAAATAAACTTACTGAGCTGAGGAAGGAGACGAATTAACTGCATTCCACTTCAGAATGTGATAGGCATCACGGAAAAAACTCCCCCCTCACAAATGTATATTTTCTTTATCTGTTCTACACTTGTTCTATACACTAACACTAACAAATGGAAACCATGTGGTTATAAATCCATTATCTATGGTATATTTTTATTGCGGATGATTCGTTAACATAACCAAAATGTCAGAGTCTAGTAAAATAAGATTTGACTATATATACAGAATGTGATCGTTAGGAATCTTTTAAAACATTCCTGAGTATTTTTTAAAGTAAATTTCCTAGCACTCTTGGAAATACAGAATTGTTTTCAAACTCAGAAAAATCCCTTTTGAAGATTTCTTTCTAAAATGCCAGAGAAAGCGGGGCATCTTGAAGGACCCACGCCGCTTGATTTTCCTCTCTGAGCAATTTCTGCCTCTTCCTGCTTTGTTTCAGTTTGGACTGTGATGAAAAGTGATTTTAACATTTGACATCCTTCTGTACTTCCTTTTATAAATAGTGAAAGTCATGTAAATTGTTTTGTTTAACCTTTCTGTTTGGACCACCAAGAATCTGAGAAAACACTGAAGCCCACCTTTAATAAAGTTTAAGACATCGCGGCACACAAATGTGTATCATTGCTCTGCGCGGCCTGCAGAGCCATGCCCTGCCACCTTCTCAATGCACGGGAACTTTCTCTTTCGTGATTACAAGCTCTCTCTCCCTCTTTCTCACTGCCCCCCATGATCCCCTGCGGGATTCCCAAAGACCTAGCGCAATGTCTGTACATGATCTCTTTTTGGAAAGAGACTATTTGCTGTTCGTGACCCATTTCTGTGTTGCTTCCACACCCCAGCTCACCCCAACCCACTGAGTCCCGTGAGGCGGGGGGCAAGCCTGGGCAGAGCCGTCCTCACTAGCCCCTGCCTCTCACTGACATTCGGGAGGTTCTGGGTCTCTAAAGCACGCTAGAACTTGCCTGCAAAGGCCTGGTTCATGCCCTGGGCTTGTACGGTATGTGACGCCAGCAAACCTAGATCTCAAAGTGATACAATATTGGGCTTCCTACCAGCATCGGGTACCCTACACTTGCAGCCGAAACTTACAAGAAACATCCTTTAAACTAAGAAAAAAACATCATTAAGTTACCCCTCTTAACATTAGGGACAGACTCCCACGTTTCGGGTCCTCTGGCTGCCTGTCTGTTCCCTGCTCCCGTAAAGAATAAGTCATTCCCCTCTGCTTCATTCCCTGGTCATCTCCCATCATCCAGAAGTTCCATGCTCATGGCTCTACTTACAGCTCCTCCCCGCATCACATCAATGTACAGATCTTAGAGGTGCAGCTGAAGGAGCGTGTTCTTGTGAGCATATACTGCTTACCAAGGAAAAGCACACGGGAAAAGGTGACTTGGAGAATAACACAGATCTAACATGACTGAAAGGATAATTCCTCTTTAGAATAAAATTTCTACAAAGAGGAGAAAGAGATTAGTAATGCCCAGAAGAGGACGGTGTATGACCTTGTGCATACATTTACTTTTATTTCCTCCAGGGACCCTTATCACAGACCATAACTAACGTCATCCCCACTCTGGAAGAGTTTTCCAGTGGGCAGATATCACTGTAAAGCTCTGATGCTTTTATTCCTGTCTAACCAAAACCTTCAGGGTGGAAGAACTCGGTCTCCTGTGATCTCCTCACAACCCTTTACAATGACTGCAACGAGGCCTCCTTTGAAACCACACACCCAAGCTCTGCCGGAGAAAGTTCATATTGTTGTTGTTTGTTTCCTTGCTGTTGTTTTGCATTCAAACTGGCCAGCATGATCTGTCTCCCTATTCCACTTACGGAGTTACATAAATTCTGATTCTGCCACTTATGGCATCATCTCATTCAAATATGTGAGGGGCGGGGTGGGGGAAGCGACTTCATCTCCCCGATCCTCAATTGGCCTTCCATAAAGTGAATAAATTAACAATACCTATTGAGTGGTACTTATTAAAAGAGAGTGAGAATTCAAAAAGATAACAAATAAAATGCTTAGTGCAGTATTTGCTACTTAGCAAGGGTTCAATGAATCTTAGTCATGACTCCCATTCAGTAATAAAAGTCCTTTTCTGTTTCTTTGTTTCTGCTGTGTGCTGTCACTGGTCACCCTTCTCTTTACTTTCACTCTGTTTACTTTACCTCCCTAAACGTGATTTTGAGAAAACTAAGATGCTTATTCTAGTCTTCATTCTTGATCTTCTTTCTCTTGCTTGCAGAATGAAGAAAGGACAAAATTTCTGTGCCACACTGACTTCCTTGGACACATCACAAGCTCTCAAAAGTCCCCGCCTTGGCACATGCTGTAAACCTCTCTTGGGAGGGAACCCCCTGCCTGTTTTGTGTGTTTGCCAAATCCTTGTTTATCTGAGAAGGCGAGGTACGAAGCAGTGCACAGTGTTAAGCCTTTCCTGGTTTCCCAAGGAGCAGTGACCAGTATTGTCCTTGGTGCTCCCAGAGCAATGGAGGTGGAGCTCGGAGTTGCTACGTCTCCGCCACATGCAATGGGTCTCTTCTGTGCCTCTCTCATGACACGCTGAGCTCCCTGAAGACAGGAGCTGTGAACTACGGATTCTTTAGTTGATGCCTCTAATCTCTAACGTGGATGCTCGTAACTCAATAGATATTGAGTGTCTGTTATGCGTTACTCCACTGACTATACTCAATAAGTATTTTTAGATACTCAATAAAAGTATTTTGAATACATGAGAGTTTTCTACCTGCTTTGGAAAGAGGAAAAATTATTCACAAAAGTACACAAAAGATGGCACTTTGGGACTGCAGAATGCATAGAAAAGTTGAAGATGGAACAGAGAAAATGGGAAAAGCAAAATAAATGATACAGGAAAGGATGTCACACAGAGGGGTCCTTCCACTTCTGTGTTCACTGATTTATTTTGACAAAATTGCTAGAGCCAGATTCCATAACAGCTTTCCCTTTGAGCTCTGCCATGCTTTATAAACAAACTTTGCTTGTTATGACAGAGTTATTCCCGGACAACTCTTCACCATCACTGGGAATCTTAATCATTGCCAAGATTAAGATTCTAAGATCAGATCTTACAGAATTTTTAATCCAACCAAATCATAACTCTTTACTATAATTCTTAAATTTTTGTCTGAACAAAACTATCGATAGCTTTTCCAAATTCCACCATGATACAAAGTTAAAGATCATTTTCTTATTAAAAAATATGTGCACGTTCATAGACGTGCATATTTTATTGACTATGAAATATAAGGGCATAAAATGGCAATAGATTATTAAAAACTACTGTAAATTGTTTTACTATGAATCTTTAAATTCCCATGTAATTAATTACATTAAAATTATGCTATTGGACATAAATTACTTCAGAAATAACGGAGATAACTGTACAATACAAGATAAGAACAAAATTTATAAAATTATCACTGGGAGTAAATTTGATAGCTATGACTGAATTGCAGGCAGCTCTAATTCAAGCTTTGCCATCAGCAAGTTACTATATTATGATATAAAGTCACAGGTGGGTGTCTCTGACCATGGGCTATTTCAGGAGGTGAGAAGGTCTCTGACAGACTAGGAAATAGGTCTTACATTTTGGACTGATAGCCGATTTATTCTCAAATGTCTGAGTTTAATCCCCTAAATCCTTCCTCCAGAGATCCTCTCATTCTTTCCCTATTGTGGAAGTCTTTCTTTTAAGAAAGAAATTATTCTATGCCAAAAAATATGAAATTCAGAGAAAGAGATATTTCCAAAGGCCCAACAATTTTAAACCACAAAATTAAGTAAGGGACAGAGGGTCCCCTTCAGTAGCCGGCTTATTCCTATCTTTGGCTCAAGCAGCAGTTCTCCAACTTAGTGTGCTAGAAACTTCTAAAGAAAAATAATCTTTAAAATTATCTTTTTAAAAGAAAAATATTGTAGAATTATTGAAATCTGCAAATGTAAACCAAGTTCAATTACTGTTGGAATCTATTTTTTAAATGATATCTGAAATTGGTTTTTAATTCTTACAGACATCGAAAAGAATGTCTTATCCAGCATAAATTTTACCATCAAATCACCAAGGGAAATGAATAAATGGCAGTTATCATTCGTTCATATAATCTAAAGATAATGTGAGCGTGAGACATTTCTGGCCATGGCTTACTTTTGTCTTTAACTTGGAATTTTCAGCCTGCTATGAAAACCTCATGCACCATGACACCTACTTGGCTTCCATTTGGTGTGACAGCATTCTTTACAAATTAGGTCAACTTGAATTATTTTCTTACTAGCTCATTAAGAATTAAAGTACTTCTAATTACCCATTTTAATCCCAAAGAGAAGTTTACTTTTGTTTCTTCAGTTAGAAGAATTCCCCATAAGCACAATGGTGGCCCCTCATGCTTACTGTCATTCCGGGCTACTTCAAAAGCAAGCAGCATGCTTGCCAACACACAAAAGCTACATGCTCCCATTTTAGCACCAGTCTGGTTCTGAACAAAAATCCAGAAGCAGGTTGAAAATTGGATACACTTAGGAAGTGGCCATCAAGATCATGCAAAATATGCTTCTGCTAATTTGTTTAGGGTATCATCAACACAAAAACAATATTGAAAAATACTTGTAGAGAACTCACAGATCCCAAAGAACACATTTGGGGAACAGCTGAAAATCCCGTTGAAAAGCACTGAATTATAGTGCTTTCTCTGCTCCTAGATACCTGCTTAAATCAAGTTCCTAGACATTCTCTAAATTGAGAGTCAGGTATTCTCAATAGGGTCATCACCATAAGCGCATGCACTCAATAAAAATGCCACCTTTTTCTGAGTGCATGCAGTGAGCAAGACAGATAAAGCCACCTGCAATAAGAGGTCATGTAACAATGAAGTTCAAGGGCCATTTACCAATGATGTGAGTCCGGAACAGAAGCACACTGAGTTATCCCCGCAGCAAAGACTGCCAATGTTCAAGAGGACAGTGGATTCAAGTAAAAACAGCTTCTGCCAGCATAGTACAAGCCAGCAGATGGAAAATTCCCGGCAGGTAGGATCAGCATTAGCAGGAGAAAATCCTAGTAACATGCCCCACCTGCCACGAAGACCTCAGACCTGCCTGGCACTGATGGCGTGAACATACTGGCTGCAAAATATAACACTTTTCTCCACGTCTCAAAACTGGTGTCTAGCTTTGAAACAATCTCCTAAATACCTGCAACATCAGGGAAATCTGCCAAAAGGCAATTTAGTTAATTCAGAGAGTTTAACATGGTTAGAAATATTTATTTTTATAATAGATGTCATCTTAAAAGTACAAGCTAACAGCTGCTTTATTAGGGTGTTTGTGTCCAGCTTGTCATTACTTTCTCACAGACATGCTGTGAGGTCATCATTGTTATTCCCAGTTTCTGAATGAATAAAATGAGACTTAAAGAGGTTAAGTCAACCATGGCAATTTCTACGATAGCGACTAGTGAGTACTAAACCAGATAGTATACATATCATCCATTATAGAGCAGACGTCTTCTTAAAATACAACTAGAAATTGTACCTTGTGCCCATTAAGTTCAAACTCAACAGGTCCGTCCCTCTACTTCCCAGTATGTCATATACGACACAGGAAGTGCAATCGCTCTTTCCCCTTTTATCCTGTCTTGCTGTACTCATATATTTTCCTCCAGTTCACACAAACATATTTAAAGTATATATTAGGGAAAAGATAATCTAATAGGAAAATTGTTTTTGAGACAGGGTCTGGCTCTGTCACCCAAGCTGGAGTGCAGTAGTGTCATCATAGCTTACTACAGCCTCAAGCTCCTGTGCTCAAGGGATCCCCTCACCTCGGCCACCCTAGTAGCTGGGACTACGGGCACACGCCACCACGCCTGGCTAATTTTTAATTTAATTTATTTTTTGAGGAGGGGTCTTACTCTATCGCAGGCTGGAGTGCAGTGCTGCTATCTCGGTTCACTGCAGCCTTAACCTCCCAGGCTCAAGCCATCCTCCCACCTCAGCCTCCCGAGTAGCTGGGATTCCAGGGATGTGCCACCACACCGGCTAATTTTTGTATTTTTAGTAGAGAAGAGGTTTCATCATGTTATCTCACCCCTCTGAGGAAATAAATAGTAAATTTTTGATGTTTCTGGATTGCATGACATGCCTTTAATGTCATATGGCTATTTAGCTATGTTTTAATGTAGAACAGTGAAAGCAGTAAAAGTCTGTACTCTTACAATTTCCCTCCCTGCAACCACAGATGTGTATCAGCTCCATGAGATCCCCATAACATACAGAATCACACTAAAATGCCATGACTTTCTCCTTTATTCTTCTGTGATCAAGGTTTACTTGTAATAGTTATTCTCTTTCTGAAAATGGATTTTGATCTTTAAAAGATGGAAGGATGTTTCATAAGAATGAAAATATGTGTTACTGAAGGCTTTTAAGTCCGAATCCTTTAATTCTTTTGCTGAGACATCCATAAGATTAGCTATTCATCAAAATGACTTTGAGGGAAACATTTCACCATGTATTAGTATAATTTTATGGTTAACTAATACTCTTAGCAAGAAAACTCTGCCTTTTTACATGACCAATGCATAATGTGTACAGAATAGAAAATAGCCTAAACAAGCTTTATTTCTGTACACTGAAACCATCATTCCAATAAAATAATTGCATTATAGGTGTTATTTAGGTTGTATTGATTCTTCTGTGTTTATAGATTTGGGTACTTTTTTAAATGTTCAAACAATTTTGAAAACTCAATGGCGGTATGATCTGGCATTGGCACTGGTATTTCATCTCAAAGAATACTAACGTGTTTTAATATGCATACAATTATATTGACCGTTTTATGAATGTCTGTATAAGCATTACAGGAAGACATTCTAAAATTGTTTATTATAAAAACAAGACATTACATAAGGTTTGAAAAATGGAGGAGATAAATCACTCAAAAGTTTACCACCGTAGTGGAACAACTATTGGCATTTTACCTGTGGTTCGGTTTTCACAGGCTGAGTGTAAATCAGGTGTGCAGTACAACCAGGCAAACAAATTGCCCAATAGCCTCGCCCTGCCTCCGGCACTGACACCTTAATCTCTTTCCGTAGCCCTCTCCCTGGCTTTCAGCCAGGGCTTGATGCCAGGACAGGCAAATTTCTCCCTAGAACAATTTGCAATATAAGCCCCAGAGTCACTCACAACCCTTTCATTTGTAGGAAGTGCCATGCTAACATTATAAACATCTGCATTAAGGTTCCTTGGAGATATCACACTTTATTAAAAAGAAAGAAAGAAAGAAGTAGAAAAAGTCTATCATTGCTAATACAACATCGAATAATTGCATCTTAATTCAAATACTTTCTGTCATAATCACAATGTTGCATGGTCATTGGCTCATTAAAAAATAAAGTACAAATTCTAAAGTAAATATTCATTTATATAATAAAAAATTATATTAATCATAGCATTTCTGCATGCTAAACACTATTTTTATTTAAACACATTGGGAAAAATATTTTACCTTTGACATACAGAGAAGTGGACATTTTTTCTTTTGATATATTTACCATTATGGGTTTGATTTCTATTAGTCTTTTTCTGTAGATGCCCCAAATCCCACAGTTATAGAGAAAAATCAAAAAGCTCACAACAGACCATGATTAGGTGACTACTTTTTAGAGAAGCTGTCCCTCAATAAATATTGCAAGTATTCGTTCTATGATCACGGAATGACTCCAAATGCGATTCCATGGTGAGACATCCATAATTACGCTGGTCATTTTTTCTTGTTACCTAACCTGCCTTCACTCCTAACACCATCTGTTCTTTTTCACCTTTCTTGGCTCTCCTCTTAGTCTTCATTCTTCCTCACCTCCTTTGTGTATCCTTTCTGTCTCCTAAAAATTTCCAGGACACGGGAGAGCTAAAAGGGCTCCTGGCTACTGCTCCACCACAAATAAATTCACCTTTTTGGAGTACGATTTGGAAATATCACACGACCTTATTTCTAAGAATTTATTCTACATAAATATAGCACATGAAAATACAGGAAAAAAAAGGATTTCAAAGATTGTTGGGAACAGTTAAATATTAGGAAAAATCGTAACTGATTACAATAAGAATTTGGGTAAAGTAAATGATGGCATAGCGACACGATGACATATTCAGCTAAAAGCATATTGTGTATTTCTCTGCATTGACTTGGAAAACACACATAACAAATTGTTGAGTGAAAAACATTACAGATCAGGATATAATGATTCTGTTTGCATTATACATGTGCACATGCATACATACTGTGTGGAAGAATTGCAGAAAGATAGGCACCAAACCAAGAGCAGTGTTCATCTCTAGGAAGCAGAATTACAGGGAAGGCTTTCACACCAACTTTATTCACTTTTAAATCCACAAGCATTTTTTGATATTAAAAACTATTATTAATCTGTAGTAATTTTAAAATTTGGCAATAGCTCGGGAATGGAAAGATAAAGTCAAAAATTATACCAGATGATATATGGAATTTAGTATATGGTAATGGTGACAACATAAAATAATAGAAGATAAATTGGATTACTTAGCATATTTGATTATCCAGAGTATATTTGGTTATCCATTGGAAAAAAATCAAACTGAATAATCATTTCTTTCCTTATCTTGAACCAAACAAATGATTTCCAGATCCATCAGAATTTTCAACCTAAACAAATGAAAATTATATAAGTTCTAGATTAAAACATAGGTAAATATCCATATGACATTAAAAGCATGTCACAAAACCCAGAAAAATTAAAAATTCACTATTTTCTCAGAGGGGTGAGATATGAGACTTTACATGTGGATGTAAACAAGTAAAGTATCACTGTATGTTCCTGTGCCTTCACCTCAACACTGAGTCATAGAAAGGACACATTTCATGTAAATATTATAGATATATACATTTCAACGGAAGGGTCAATAGTTTACCAATGATTCATGGTGCAACATTTCAGTTCATGCTTCTTTTTGTCACTAAATTCAATTCTATTCACTTACGGTCAGAAGATCTTTTTTTTTTTTTTTTTTAGATCTGTGAACACATTATGACATTGTATCCACCTCCCTCACAATCAAAAAAAAACATTTATTTTCTAACCAAAAACCAGTACTATTTTAGAAATCTTTGTTTCATTCTTCATTGCTATTATCAGCATCAGTCATTGACTTTTCTGAGAACCTTCACTCAAAGAGTTAAATAAATGAGCATAGCATGCCATGTAATTGAGAAGGTACACAGGATCACAAGCCTCATCGAGATGGGAAATTCAAATTCTTAATTCCTATGAACTTTTCAAGGGGCAATTTGGTGATACCTATAAGGCATTTTAAATGCATATACAGGTATTGATCGACTTACCACCTATGCAACTTACAAACATTTGACTTTACGACCACAATCGCTAGCCATGACTGCTCCGTGTCTGGCAGCGCAAACGTTGCCCAGCTGGGCGTACGACAGTGCAGACCAGCTTCCGGCAGCACTACCATCTCCGCGTGCACCATTTCAACTGTACATATAGCCTACTCAACTTACGACCAAATCGTCTTACGACCAAATTGTGTTACGACCAGTCCGCGGTCCTGACCGTGGTCGTAAGTCGAGCACTAGCTGTAATTGTATTTTTTTAGGAGACAATATGCTTGTATAGGTATTGATCGACTTACGACCTATGCAACTTACTACCATCCAGCTTTATGACCACAATCGCTAGCCACAACTGCTCCGCTGTAGATTTTTGGAAACACTACAACATTTTGATATGTATCAAGAATATCGCTACCGCCTGGGAGGCTGTGACGACAAAGTGCATGAATGGCATCTGGAAAAATTGTGTTAAGCGCTATGTTAATGATTTTGACGGATTTGACAATGAACATGAACTTGAAACGATTCAGGAAAAAACAGTAAAACTCGCTAAAGACCTTTCTTTGGAGTGTGAAATGGAAGGTGTCGAAGAGTTGCTAGACAAAGAATCCGGAGAGCTTAAAATGAAGAGCTGATCGAACTGGAAGAAGAAAGAGTGGCAGAAGAAACAAGAAGAGAAGCAGAGAAAGAAGAGGAGGAGCCAGAGAGAAAGTTCACCACTAAGGGATTATCAGATGGTTTATCTTTACTGAATAAACTTCTTATACATTTCGAAGCAATGGAACCAAACATCGAACGATTTGGAAAGATTGAACAGATGGCACACTATGTGTTTCATCCGTATCATGAAATTTATGAAGAAAAAAAGAAGCATAAAATTCAGACAAAGCTCACCATGTTTATGAAAAATCCAACTCCGGTAACCCCAACTGCTGCCTCAGATGACGACATCAACGATCCGCAGCCAAGCACCAGCGGCCAATAAAATGTTTCGTACCTGTTTATATATTTTGATATGTTTTGCAATTGGGAAAATGTTTCCTGTGGTATTTTTTACACTTGTATTTTATATTTTTGTATGCACCTGTATTTTGTAATTTTGTATGTTTTGCAAATATTAAAACAGTTGTACTGGCAATGTGGTGTTTTACTTAAACCTGACGAATGTAAAAATAAGAAACAAAATGGTGTAGAGATGATACAAATGGCATAAAATGAACAAAGAAAATTATGATATATAACAATGAAAGAAAATTATGATAAAATATGACTTAAAGATTTTTATAACATCATTTCACAGTACTGTACATATAGCCTACTCAACTTACGACCAAATCGTGTTACGACCGGTCTGTCAGAACCAATTGTGGTCGTAAGTCAAGCGCTAGCTGTATTTGAAAACAAAATTCTCCAAAGGCATATATACATAACCATTTGTTTTGGTAAAATTAAAGACAAGTGGAATTGTAAGATGAGGTAGTTAGGGAACTTTTATTTTTCCTATGCTTATGTAACTTTTATGATTAGAAAAGTCCTGCTTCACTGAAATTGCAAATATTTACAAGTCATTTACTATCAGGTTGCTCATAAATAGGAAAATCTAAAATGTCTACCGTGCCCATTAAACACCTCTGAACCATTGGAAAAAAAAAAAAAAAAAAAAATAACCTCCCTCCCCCCCCGGAGTTGACAATTTTATTGAGAAGACATGGTTTGCAAATAAGTCAATTTAGGGAAAAAAAAAACTTAGCCACTTAGCCTACTGTAAAGTTCTAAGTTGGCTGTAAGCAAATGCATTGGCTGAAATGCAAAAAGTGAGGGCTATAGTTGTCTAGAAGGAAAGATGAACATTAGAGAAGCAGCGATTAGTGTGATATGTAAGACAAAGCAGAGAGAAGGTACTCTAGGGGAAGAAATTCCAACTCCTGGAGACCTGGAGGAGAGAGAAACTGGGATGTATGTGAGGCCAGGAGTCATGGACAGAGACACGAAGAGCTTGGTAGGGGCGGAGCTCGGGCCTGTGGGAATGAGCCTAAGGATACTTCTAGAAAGGCGTTGTCCTCACAGCAGGTCTCCAAGGGTAGCTATGTGACTTAAAAGCACTGAGAGTGTTTCTATAGAAAATTGCTCATGATAATGAAATAATATGATACTAGGAAATATAACAGCACTACTATGGTCTAGAAATTGTATCAGCAGCAACCAATCTAGTGATGTTTGGCTTGGAAGAAAAGTGTGGGATGAAGTTTGAGAAGGGGAGAGAGCATTGTAAAGATTTGGGGATGGCAGCATGGTGAAGGCTGCACCAAGATCTGGCAATCCCAGAGGCCAGCTCCAACCCACATCAAAAGGCCTCATCAGACCACTCTCCAGTGTAGACAGCCGTAAAATAGGTCTTCAGTGTAGACAGCAGTAAAATGTCATGTCAGAGAAGACAATCTTTAGGATACAGTCAATCAATAGACTGTGACTTTTGGAGGGCTTTCTTCTGTGCAAAGCAACGTAGGTATATTCTGCACAGCTTCAGGGAAAGGACTGAGACACTAGGTTGTAACACACAGAAAGATCTCAGCAGTTCTTGGCTGTCAACAACATAAAGTCACTGTGGAAGCGTCCATGGAAAAACGTATTGAAAATGATTGCTCACAGCACTTATGGGAAGATCAGACAACCAAGCAACGAGGTGAGGCCCGGGCACAGCCCTGTCCAGGCATGGCTGGCTCCTAATACTGCCAAGGGCACCGTTGCCACCGGACTTGTTGACAAGTCTCATGCTGGGGATGTACAACAGCAGCCACAGTGATCTCCCTCTTTGAGCTCTGCTGCATCTCCTCAAGAGTTCTGGCCCCAGCGAGGGCATGATTGGGTCTGATGATGCCATGTGCTCGTGCCCTAGAGTCCACAGTCTGGGAGGAAAAGAGCCTGCCCATTTCAGCTCCCAGTGGAAGGCAGAGCCCTACTTTGGAACTACCAAAAAAATAGTAAGGATACATAAAAACTGCTGAGAACGACACAACGCCACCTAATAAAGTCTGTCCAAGATTGCATGGCTCGTCTTAGGAGATGGCAGTGGTAGATGGTGGCCCCCAGAAAGGTATGTCCATGTCTTCATCCCTAGAACCTGTGAATGTGACCTTATTTCAAAAAGGGGTCTTTGTAGATGTCATTAAGCTAAAAATCTTTGAGATAAGGAACTCATTCTGTATTACCTGGTGGTCTCTAAATTCAACAAAGAGTCTCTTTTTAAGAGACACACAGAGGATAAGATGATGTGAAGACAGAGCAGAGACTGGAGGCATGTGGCACAGGCTGAGGAAGCCAGCTGCCACCAAAAACTAGAAGCAAATGGATTATCCACTAGAGGCCCTGTGGGGGTTCAGCCCGGCTGAACACCTTTGGGCTTCTGGCCTTCAGAACTCTGAGATAGTGAATCATGGTTTTCATGCCACTAAATTTGTGGTGATTTGTTACAGCAACCCAGGAAACCAAGACAGAGGTAGTGAGCATCCCATTACTGTAAGTATTTAAGAGGTTAAATTCTACTTCTCAGAGGTCAGTTTTCTGGAGACAATCCTTGCCCAAGGTAGGAGGCCAAAGTCAGGGATATTGCATGTTCTTTTCAACTCCAGAGTTCTATAATGCTAACCTTCACATAGATATCTCACCAAGAATACAGCCTCATCTTGTTTATTGTATAACTTCTCTGCTATTAGGCTTAATGACTAAAATATTAATATTCCACTACTGATAGAGTATTGAAGGTTTTATTTCCAAAGTTGTTAATATCAAACTTGATCTACCATTTACACTCTCTTGCTTTTTCTTTATTCTTCCTCTTGTGTTTTGGCAAGAAGTTTGAATCAACTAATATGAAATAATTAACTGTTCTGATTATGCAGCTGTCATTTTTCATGCTCCCTGGGAATATTTGCTGGAAAAATAAATGGGAGTTGGGCTGCTACATTTGTTACCAAATCACTGGAAATTCCCTTACTGCACTTTGAATCATCCTGAGACACACTTATTTTTAGCTATTTTCTTGATGTTGTCATAAATCAGAGTTCATCTCTGCATCCTTGTGACTCATGTCTCATCTGCATAAATAAATATTGAGAAGCGGTGTGTAGAAATGTCTCTTTCTTTTTGAATAAGGAACTGAGGCAAGTGACAGGCATTCTGTAAATCTGTAAGTGGAAAACATCTGTTGTCGTAAATCTGATCAGATTTTATGTTCTTTTGCTCTTTCTCCAAATATTAAAAGTAAATGATTACAAAGAACTTCTTGGAGGGTTTTCTAGGTGTTTTTAACATTTCATTTTTAATAACCCAATTTTGAATAACGCCCTGTGATATTTCATGGGTTAACTTCATAGCTGGGTGTTGCGTCTTTATAGATGCTATGGAATGATGACTGCAGATGTAACCTTCGTGTTAGAGAGTATATATAAGCCTTATGGGTATTAGATTACGTATGTGCATGTATGGTATGAACTGCAACACCAGAGTAGTGACATGTCAGAGGTCTCTGTGTTAATGTTACCTTCCCGACTCCTGCTCCTAACCCCGCCACTCCTCATCATCCCTCTCTGCTCTGTTCAAGGAGCTCAGGGCTGAAGGGAGGCTCAGAAATGTGCATGGTTAACTGCAGCCTAAAGCCAACCACGGACGGTGCCGTCACAAAGCTACCAACACAGCACTAGGGAGAGCTGGGCGGGACAGGCTCAGCACAGGATGAAGCCCGAGGAAAGTCCCTCTGGAAAAGTCTTCAGGAGCGGGCAGGACTTCCAATAAACAATGGAGGGAGAGAGGGTTTCATGAAGCAGAAGCCAGGGCCCAGGCAAGGGAGTGTATTTAGACAAGGTTGAAAGATCCTTGGGAAATCAGGCAGTGGGCAAGGGGCAGGCATTGCAGGATGACTCCAGTTTGGATCGTATCATACAAATAAAGAAAAGCAATGGAGAGCTTCTGTGCACAGGAAGGCTTTGCTCCCTGAGAAACCTGGATGACATGGATGTAAAGTTAAACTAGAGAGAAAAGAACCAGGCTCCAGGTCATTCTTTTCAGGCAGCAAGTGTGGGCAATGGTATTACGGAATGGTAACAAGGGAGGAGAGGAGTGGGAGTCCCCAGGAGGAGGGGCGGTGGGACTGGCCTGCCCCTGGCAGGGGGAGAAGGCAGCAGGTAAAGCCCACCTGCAGCCTCGGGGTCTGCTCTGCCTCCTGAGTTCACGCATGCTGGTTCCCAGGAACTGATGAGCTCCCTATCCTAACACTAAAAACATGAGACAAACTCTCGTAATAGACTTTCCAATATAACTCATGACACACAACTTGAAGCACCATCTGAACTGAATCCAAGTTGTTCAAAGCAAACTTCCTAAAGGCCACAAGGCAGCCCCACTGCCTCATTTCATGTGGTTTGCAAGCAGGAGAGGCAAACTCTCCACCATCCGCTGTTTTCCTAGCTAGCTAGAGCAAACTCTGGAACTCGCCCTTCTAGGCAATCACTTACTGCTTTGTTAACTTTTAGTCCAAAGAGAAGACATTTTGTCCTGTGTGTCTGCATTGGGCGCAGGGGCCAGTATGGAACGTGAGGTTTCACCCCTGCCTCCCTAGCCAGGGCATAAAATACAGCTGCCACCTTCCGGCCCAGCCAGCTCAGGCAGTTTATTCTCCAGTGGTCTTGTGTTTCAGCACTTTGCTGAGCCAGTCCCAAAATGCCTTTTATCCCAGGCTGGATGTCCTCTGACTGGGATACTGTCCACTTCCCTCCTGCTTTTCCCGTTTACAAGGGTGTGGTTTCTGCAGCACACTTCCGTGCAGAGAGGAAGGCTGAGCAGGCTATCATCCCAAATCCTATTTACTGCTTCCAGTGTGGGGGTCTGAAACATGTGGGTGAGCTGTTTGGTTTGGTTCGATTTTCCCCTTGTACCAGAGCCTTCATGAGAGAGTATTTTTATAATTACTTGTGACGATATTTGAAAAGCGGGTATAGCTGATCCACTTGGGAAGTTCTAGGCCTGCTTTCTGCCAGAAAGAAATGTAAGCTCAAGGTGCTAATTTTGGAAAGGAGACTACCATATGGCCAAATCGTGCTCAAAGTGCAAAGCAAGGAAGAGTATCTGTGCCTTCCAGAGCAATGCAGCAACCTGGCTTGGCTGTGTCGGGTCTCGGAATTAGTTGACATTCTCTATCGCCTGGTGGCAGTGATTTGCAGGCCTAGATGCTGCTTTGTTGGCAGAGAGGACCACTCAGCTGGTTCTCCATTTGGGCAAGCTTTGTATTCCGTTGAAGATGAATCTGTACCTTCTTTTAAGGCCTCCCTAGATGAAAAGGTACAGTGAAAAATAATCGTTACCCTGGCTCTTTGTCTACCCCTTGCTCTCACACCTATGGGATAAGGTCCTACTTTGGCTGGTTGGTCCTGGAAGCCTTTTGGAAATAAAGTGAGAGGCGGGGCAGGGCAGTGTCCCCCGCAGAATGATGCTGTGGTCGTCCTTAGAGCCTCTCGGTCTGAAGAGTCGGGCTAAAGATTTCTGTGGATTCTTCAGAGCTGAAGAGGCAGTTTCCAAAAGTTGACCAGGAAAGCAGTGTGTCTAGCAGAAGTTCTTTGCCAACAGCAGAGAGACAGAGGTTGTAGGGTGGGCTTTGCCATTAACCAGCCCATCACCCAGCACAAGTCACTGAGGCTTGAACTTTGGGAGCTATAGTTTCCTTGAAAACAAAAGTTACACTGAATCCATAGTTCTGAACGCAAACAGAAAGGCAAAGGTAGAGGATGTTGTGATCACCTGGAAGTGGTTCTGTTTGCATGTGTGTGTGTGGAACACTCATGCCTGCCACCAAACTTACAAGAATGTCAGGCTGCAGGAGGGAGGAATCCAAGGAGCCAGAGATAATTGTTTTGGAAAAGTTTCTGATATACTTTTTTTCTTTTCCGTATATTTTTTAGTAGAACATTTATTAAAGTTGTTTAACATACAGTTTCACATTTGTCATTTTGGAAGTCCTTTATTGTGTCTGATGACAGACAGCAGTCCTGGTGATGATTACTAAGGGCCTCCACGTCCGGCACATTGAATTTTTTCCTGAGACAGGAGTTTTCCTCTGTATTTCTGGGGTAATGTTTTTATGACTCTGCAGTTCTGCTGGACCCCGATATATCAGCAAGTCTGGTGACTCCCATCCCTTAGAATGCTGTGAAATTGCAGAAGAGTGAGATGGTAGCCCTACAGACCTCGAAGCTTCTGACACACTGGGCTGAGGCAGGGATCCTTATTAATGGAATCTGTGGCTTGACGTCCTGAATGACCCCATTGGCAGAGGCCTTCCTGCTCCGCATCAGGACCTCTTTTGATATGCCTTTTTTGTGTGTGACAGGATCTCGCTCTGTCACCCAGGGTGAGGTGCAGTGGCATGATCTCAGCTCACTGCAACCTCCACCTCCCAGGCTCAGGCAACACTTACAGGCACCTGCCGCCACGCCTGGCTAACTTTTTGTATTTTTAGTAGAGCCAGGGTTATGCCAGGTTGGCCAGGCTGGTTTCAAACTCTAGACCTCAAGCAATGCCCTGCCTGGGCCTCCCAAAGTGCTAAGATTACAGGTGTGAGCCACCACGCCTGGCCCTGATATGCTTTTGATACTAAGTATCCCATCTTCAAGCCCACCACTTGCTGCCAGAGGATCCCTACATTACACGATATCTAGGATCCTTCTACCTCTAACTGCCTAAAAACTACAATGATCAGGATATGTTGAAAAGCTGAGAAGCTCCAATACCGTATCTGAAGACTTGGAATTCAATTGAGGAAATTGAGGTGCTTGATTATTGAAGGACTGAGAGACAAACACCACGGGAAGCTAAAGAACGAGTGAAACCTGCTAAAGAAACAGCCTTGTGTATAAAGGCAGAGAAAAAAGTCGTACGTGGAAAACTGATGACAGCTCAACTATTTGTAGTGCAGACTGTATGTGAATTTCACTATTTGATAAGCTTTAAGAGGGTAATTTTATTTCATTAAAAATTTTTTTTGAGACAGAGTCTCACTCTGTTGCCCAGGCTGGCATGCAGTGGCACCATCTCAGCTTACTGAAACCTGCGCCTCCCAGGTTCAAGGGATCCTCCTGCCTCAGCCTCCCAAGTAGTTGCAATTACAGGCACCTACCACCACACCCAGCTACTTTTTAAATTTATTTTTTGGTAAAGACGGGGTTTCCCCATGCTGGCCAGGCTGGTCTTGAACTCCTGACCTCAAGCGATCTGCCCGCCTCCCCGCATGCTGAGATTACAGGCTGAGCCACCACACCTGCCCTTAAGAGGGCAATTTTAAATGATACACTTTGTCTTATTGCCATATTGTGTAATTTGGCAGGAGAATGGACCACAAACACAAACAATTACCTATTAAAGTACTTTTATGACCCTTGTCCTCTGCAACAATTTCCCTGTGGAAATGTACACTACATTAGATTAGACTTCCAAGTGAGCATACTTCCCATCCCTCCCTACTTTTATACTTTGGTTTAATTCTAGTCTTATCCTGAAAACAGCTATGAGAAACCCAAAAGGGTAATTTGGAATAATTCTTTGTGATGGCTTATAAACAACTATATTTCTTTCCCTCCTCCCTCACACCCACGCAATAATCTCTCTTCACACACTCGTTGAAAAAATGTAAAGCAAAAAAGAACTGCCCTTGAAAATAAAGCATCCAAGTAAAGACACAGAATGGGCAGATGTTCTTTCTGTAGACACTGAGAGCCCATCCTGTATCAAGCCCTGGATTAGGTATTAGAAATACAACGTCAAATAACTCATAGTCTCTAATCAGAAGATGGATGGATGGATGGATAGATGGAGATACAGATCAGTATAAGAAACATCAAAATAAATTATCATTTCAGTGATAGGGTAGCTGATGGTGATATGGAAGCAGCTAGGAGAAGCTTCTAAATTAGACTAGGAAATAAAGGAGGGCCTCTTTGAATAAAGGATGCTCATCCACATTTTCAAGAATGTGTAAAAATTCACTAGATACGAAGGGGGAAATAGAAGAGAATGGAGAAAGTTTTGAAGGAAAGAAATGGTATGATCTATTGTTCCCGTAGTAAAGAGGTGTGGATCATGAACCCAGTAAAGCTAGGAAGAGAGGCCAGACATCTCTGAAAGATTCATGAAGGCCTGGAGTCCCAGGCTAAAGAATTTGAACTTTATTTGGCGAGCTATGGAGAGATGTTGAAGAATTTTTCAATAAAGAAAAGACATGATTGGGCGAGTGACATCACTGGGAAGTGGCCTCAATTGCTCTGACAGTATTTTGAGCAATAGTTTAGAAGGGAGGTAGGGTTGGCTGCAAGGATTTTAATTCAAAGGTTAATGTGATATTTCAGGCAGAAAGTGTGAAATCGTAAGCTAAAGTGATGTTCTAAGATAGAAGAGCTGAATTGGATTTCAAAGGAACCACAACTGGTTAGATACCAGAGGTGAGGGAGAGGGAAAAGGTGAAAATGTCACACAGGTTTCTGGCTTCGTCAATTGGTTAACTAGAAATACGATTCACTGTTTAGATGGGAAACTTAAAAGCAACCAATTTTCTAAGAAATTGCTTTAAAAATAGTAAGTTTGAGAACATGTAAGTGGAGTGATCCTTGAGATCACTGGATGTAGGGATACGGAGCCTTTCATAAAATCAGAATATGCCACTCTATATGAATACAAATATGTATATATAATTATCCAGTTATGCAAATAGTATATTCTAAGCAAAAACTTGGGAAGGAAACATGTCCTAAGTTCAACAGAGTTATCTTTGTTTGGTACACTTATGAATGAGATTTCCTTTTTCCTTCCTATATTTTTTCTATTTTCCAAATTTATGTAATTAAGATGTATTACTTTCAGTGTAGATACACTTCCTTTTAATAAGAAGATAAAAACCAACAAGAGAAAAAGAGAAATGTTAACGTAGTCACTCAAGAGGGAAGACTGTCCGTTGGTGTGCCACTGTGGAGGTCATTTGGGGACCTTCCTACAAGTCCCTTCCCATAGGTAGAGCAGTAAATACGTTCAGAGGAAGTAGAGACGGGGGATACCTTCTAAAAGCATGGCTGCAAAAGGAAGTAGAAAT
Organism: Sapajus apella; assembly: GCF_009761245.1. NCBI lineage: Eukaryota > Metazoa > Chordata > Mammalia > Primates > Cebidae > Sapajus > Sapajus apella. The sequence goes on along the minus strand of NW_022436979.1, from coordinate 20,079,701 downwards.
ATGAACGGGAAGATGTGAGTTCAAAGGGGTGTCTAAGATGGAATTATCGCAATGTGTTCATGGCTGACAAGAGGTCACCAAGCTGGACAAGAGGTCAGGGTCACCAAGGAGAGAAGCCCCACATTAAATGTTGAAAGGACTGGGGGCGAGGTGGGGGGGACGTGCACCGTGGGAAAACCGAGCCAACTGTGGCCACCCCCAGAAGCACAAAGTGATGTGTGCTTCACTCGCATCCTATACACCTCTTTGGTGAGGGAGGAATGGCTGGACCCACAACGCCAGACACTGCCCAGGTAAGATCGATGGCAGTTGACTGACTGCCCAGGGCAGAAGGGCAATGCCACCACTCAGGCCCTTAGGGGGCGGCGCTCAGGAGCAGAGTGAGCCACCAGGCGGCGGGAGCCAGGCTTTTTAGTGCCACGAGAGTGAGGTGACCCCTGGTCCCGCTTGAGCATGTGACCAGCTTGTTTGAATAAAACTCCAGGCTGGTAGGGAAATGAAACTTGTCACCCAGGAACAGCCAGGAACTGTGTATTTAGCCAAGAGCCCTTATCCGTAGGAGCAGTGTGGAGGGGCCTTGAGGTTAGGCCACTGGATGCCTTGCTGGTTTCACCGGATGTCAGGGCAACAAATACCATGGAGCCTTAATTTTAGGCCTCACACCAATGTACAGAAAAGGAAAAGTAATGATAACATGCCTCTGCTTAGCCGTGATTAGCATTTACATGTTATACAAATGAGTATAGCTTATAGGCGGATTGGACAGACAGAAAATGTGTTGTCTGTGTTGAGAGAGAAGAGTGCTGCTATGTGAAAGAGCTAAACCCTCATGCTCCCCCTGGGAAGTCCACAGAGCCGGGATCAAATGGACAGGTCACTGAGTGGGAACGTAAGCATGGTATTTACAAGTGTGGATCTAAGTGCCAAAAAACTCAGCTCTAAGTGGTTGCTTCTGGGGAAGTGGAAGTTAAGGATGAGAAGGTCAGGGACTGCTATTTCCTCACACCTGTTTGCCTCTGTAATCTGTATTCATGTATAACTCAGAAAAAAAAAATTTTTTTTTTTTTTAAGACGGGGTTTCACCATGTTGGTCAGGCTGGTCTTGAACTCCTGACCTCAGGTGATCTGCCCGCCTTGGCCTCCAAAGTGCTTGGATTACAGGCGTGAGCCACCACACCCAGCCTTCAGAAAAATTTTTAAACCTAATTTTTAAAAATTAATGAAGATAAGTTTGTTGTTCGCAGGAGTAACACTGAGGAATTTGTCATTCGGTACTTAAAACATCAGCTCCAGAGGCAAACCATGAGGCTGTTGTGGCCATCTTCCCCCAGCTGGTCCACCTCGGAGAACTGACACAACCTCTCTGAGCCTAAGCTGCTTCCGCTCTAAAATGGAACAATAATAACCATATCTACTTCATGACACTCTGGTGGGGACTGGATGAAGTGACATAAATGATGGGCTTGACCAGTGTCTGCCCTAAGGAAGCGCCCTGCCGACGTTAGTGACCTCCCACGAGGATGATGGCTTTTCTCAGCAGAGCACAAAACAGTCTTTTGCTATAAGGTGAGGTGGTGAGGTCTGGAGTTTGAGGAATGACATGAGCTGTGAGGGAACAGGACTAGAACTGGAAACGATCGCTCTGCAGAATGGAGGGTCCAGCAGGTCCGCAATGTGTCCTCTGCAGCGACAGCCCCGGTGCAAGGGCGGGGAGGTCGGGTGTGAGGGCAGGTGGGGGACCGGAGTTCTGCTAAGCAAAGAGGGTAAAGGTGTACAAAACAGTGGTAAGAGTGTGACTGAAGTGATGGACTGTAGAGTTCAGGCTGTGAGCCAGCCTGGAGAAGGTGGAAGCCACCTGACTGATTGGACCCGGAGGCTTTCCTGCAGCCAAGGAGCATTACGGCAAGTAAAGGGTGGCGCACTAAACTAGTTCAGAAAAAACGACCAGAGAGCAGGGGATGGGCAGGTTTGTTTTTTGGTTTTTTTTTTTTTAATTTCCTAGCCCCATGGTATAGAATAAAATACATGCTATGGATAAAATACTCATTTTATGTCTTCACGACAACCTTAGAGAAAAGAAGGTAAGATAAGGAGTGGAAAAAAAGAAAAAAAAAAAAAAACACCTCTGCTGAAACCTTCATGGCTACCTGAGCTGTGTTAGGCTCAGTACATATTAATTTCATTTGTGTTTCACAACAGTCCTAGGAACCATAGTCATGTCCTCATTTTATAAAGGGTGAACTATAGCTCAGAGAAGTTGAATAATGACTCGAAAGTCAAGCACGCAGCTGGCAAAGTGAACCCAGGGACGGGGATTGCTACTGCAGCCAGCTGTGGGAACGAGGAAAAGGCATTTATTTTTCTGAGGCTCAGTCTCCTAAAGTGAGTGGGCTGGATGGGTGTTCTTTAAAACACTTCCAAGATTAATGCCCCATGCTGCTAAATAACATTGTCTATGAGCATCAGTTTTCTCATTTGTCAAAAAGAAGTAACCAAATCTCCCTCATCCACCTCGGAGAACTGTGATGAAGATCAAACAAGATAATGCATGTAACAGTGATTTATAAATTAAGGTATGCTATATGATCGAGAGGTTAAAATATTTAGAAATACGGGGAGAAAAGTTAATGTCATGATGAAGAAAAATAAGGAGACAGAATCAAATAATATCTAGACCATCTCTCCCACTTACTAGCCGGAGACCTTGGGCAAGCTTGCTTTGGCTCAGTGTCCTTATCTGTAAAATGAGGATTAAAAATTGGACTACTTCAGAAAGTTCTTGTGAGAATTAAATGAGATGGTTTATAAAAAGTATCTTTTAAAAGCCCCTGGCATCATGTATGTGCTAAAAATATTATTATTACTACACTAGAAAACACAGACTTCTCAGGATTAGAAAAAAATCCAAAGGGAAAGTATTAGGAGGCTGGAATGGGAATAAAAACTGATATTTGAAATACACATACACACACACACACACACACACACACACACGTATAAGGTTGGTGAAAATCACAATTTTTGTCATTAAAGAAGTAATGGCAAAAACGGCGGTGACTTTTGCACCAACCTAATGAGAAGCAGGGCCCACTTAGTCTGCTGCCAGTTCCAGACTACCGAGAGGAGACAGCCAGCAGTCACCTGCCTGTGTGACTTGTGCAGCTCCGTGAAGTCTGCTCTGCTCCTGCCCGTCCTCAGGCCCGCAGGAGAATCACAGCATCTGCCATTCCGGGGCCCACGATCTGGGAATGATTGCCTCAAGTGCTGGAATAAGGGCAGAATAAGCCGAGTCCCTGCCCTTGGACACCCAATCGTGGAAGAGTCAGCTATTTAAACAGATGGCTCAGATACAGCACAGGAACTGCCAGCATTGCCTACTTAATTTATTTACCCACCCAGAAAAGCCAGCACTCCAGCTGCAGAGCTGGTACTGTTCATGTTTACTCTGCCCTACTCACAGGGCACAGTCAAGAGTGGTGCCCGCGACCCAGTGAGGAACAGCGGGGCCTGAACTAGGGAAGTGGTAGCAGGAGTGAAGAGGAGGAAACAGATTCAAGTTATATTCAGGGGCTTGAAATTGGCTGGGCTTGGCAAATGAGCAAGAGCAATTGATGAGGAGATATTGAAATCAAGGAAAAATTCCGGATAACTCTGGAGGGACTTTGCCAAGTGACAAGGATCTAGAGGGCATACACATGTCAAACATGTTTTTTAAAGTCCAAGCTTATTTTTAGAATCCCTCAGACATCAGAGACTGCTAGTTTCCTACCCAAATATCTATTAATGCATATTCTTAACTAATAGAACCTGTACGTTTCTAGGTGCAGAAGAAACGTCCAGCTTTCCTTCCTGATGGGGTAGCCAGTGAGATGTCAACAGAATGCACTGGATGAGGTTGCTGGAAGCCATCTTTGCCCCTGTCACTCCTTTCCTAAACAGAACATGGGCAGGACGGCTGGGGCCTCAGCAGTCTTGAGGACAAGCACTAATGAATAGGGATGGAGGAGTTAGAAACAGAAACAGCCTGCCACACTGAAGGCCTCGGAGCACCACCACACTGGCCCTGGGCTGCTTATATTGAGGTTGGTGTGAAGGTCATCGCGGTTTTTGTCACGACTCTCAATGGCAAAAACCACAATTACCTCCAGTCAGTGAGGGTGGTCCCAGGGCCATCTCTCTTGCCAACCTGGAAAGCAGAAACTCAAACTCAAAGCAAAGAGCTCTTCCTACTTCTGCTTACCCTCCCACCTGTCACCTTGCTGAAGAGTCTCACTCATTGGCAAGTCGGCTTTCAGCTCTGTGTCTCTTCCCTGTGTGACCACGTAGAGGCCACCAGCTGATACCAGCATGGAGAGGGGTTGTGCAGAAGATGAGGAATTCAGTCTGGAAGAGGCTGAGGGTAAGAGGTCTTGAGGACAGCTGGGGGACTGGAGCTCGGGAGAAGGGTGCTGGCTGGAGGTCAGGTGGGGGTGAGGGACCTGAGCATGGATGGGGTCGCTTGGGAGAACACGTGGAGGAACAAGAGCAGCAGGGGGTGACTGACAGAGCCCAGCCCGGTGCCGACCTCCAGCATGCGGTGCAGGACCCTGAGATGGCAGAGAACGCCCAGCGCAGTCAATGAATGAGAAGCAGGGAAGAAACGCCTGGTGCAGAGCCAGGCCTCAGAGTCACCCAGAGGTCCCCCGGGCAGCCAGCCGTGGTCTCAGCCGAGACTGTGCTGCCCGAGGGCAGAGGTGGGACGTGGGGTTGCCAGGGGACTGCTCTGGAGCTGCTGAGGCCGGGGAAGGGAGGGGAGGAGCTGCAGGACGGCTGGGGGGACTGGCAGGAAAGGGGGGAGCAGCTGGGAGGTGAGGGTCAGCCCACTGCCCACGTCCCCCAGAACTCTGCGATGCAGCCTAAATCTTATTCTCCCCCACACCAAACCCCAGCACGGTGGGCCCCAGGGCCACTTTTTTTTCCTTTTTTTCTTTTTTTTTTTTTTTTGAGAGGGAGTCTCACTCTGTCTCCAGGCTGTAGTGCAGGGGCTCGATCTCGGATCACCGCAACCTCCGCCTCCCGGGTTCAAGCCATTCTCCTGCCTCAGCCTCCGAGTAGCTGGGACTACAGACCCCCAGGGCCACTTTCTAGGAGTCTGCTGTGTCTGACCAGAAAACCCATCTTCACCACTTCTGAAGCTGGAGGTTCATTTGCCAGCGTTGTTTAGAGCCAAAAAGTGAGAAAAGTCGCTTAAAGTATAAGACAGAGAGTTTCTGGGGCCGGCCATAGATGGCCATTTTAGAGATCCTATCTGGTTCTTAAATTTGTACCACCATGAATATTTGACATGAATGGATATTTATAAAAAATTATACATTCAGAGAGAGCTATAAACTACTAATCGCATAGTTTGGTTTCAGAAGTCTGTTTCAGCAAATTATTTATACTATTTGAAAATACATATTCTTTAAATTGGCTGAACATATTTTCATATTCTTGACTAACACCACTTTGTTACAGTGGAAGCGCACCCATGTGTGAACCAAGGGATTTGCCTGTCCTCCGAACATAATGTGCATTATAAACACTCAGTCTGTCAGGTGCTTGCTGTCTACTGTAGTATAAGGTATTTGTTTTGCTGACAATTATTCTAATCGCTAAAATCCTGTTTTGAATCAGATGGAATATCTGTTCATTATCTCAGAGTTCTATTTGCCTGTGTACGTTTTCAATTCTTTCCCTATAAGGACTAAAGCTATTTCTGTGAGTAGCTCAACACTGAATGACTTTAAGATAAGAAATGGGATAAACGATCCATCCGAAAAGTGTCACACTGGGCTTTATTAATGTACAGCATTATATGCCAGGAAGTCTTTCCTCCACCTCTGAGATGCTGGAATGTTTATGGAAGGCCTTGCAACTGTCTTCTAACAATTGTGTCTAGTTTTAAAGATTCATTTGCAAACGCTCAGATCCTTGACCATTATAATTGCATTCGGTATCTCTGAAAAGCGCCAGATTCATAATAGAATGGGGAAGTGTGTCCTAAAAACAATGGAAGAAAGCCCGGAAGCAATGCCTTCCTTTATGTGCTAAGCCCAGCCGCTGCGTGATCAGGAGCTTGACGAGCTTGTACGAGGACCTGAAACCTGACCTGACACATAGAAACGAGAAGGGCTGCGAAGGAAGGGCTGGCTCGTCAAATGGATTTTTTCTTTTCCAGCTAGAAAGCATTTATAATTTCACTTGTCCACATAACACAAAGGTCTCTGCTCTTCTTCATACACACATATATATATATATGTATTCCATTTAGAAGAAAACTTCACCCTTTAGAATTTCACCCTTTATATTGTAAATCACAGTGACTGAAGAGGAGGCCTGATCCTGTCTGCATGCTGAGACTAGACTTTACCAGGAAATGTTTCATCACATTCTTTTCCTGCCATTACAGCCAATTACCATGTATATTTATGCATTCCTTTGTATGAAAGTATGGTTTGGGTCTGAAAAGAACCTGCAGAAAAGAGCGTTTTTAATTGGACAGCCTGTGTGTCTCCTGACTCATAAATGGCTACGTGAAATTAATATAGACCCATCCTGGACAGGCTCACAGAAGCCGGTTGCCAGTGCTTAGCCGTGCTTAGCTAACAGGGCTGAGGAGGTGGCAGCTGTGTTCCACTGGACCTCACACATCACCAGCCAGATACCCAGCTGAGCTCAGATCCCACAGATTATTATTGGTAATGATGTTTAACACAAAAATTGTTTGGGCATAGCACCCTAATTTGGCAGTTAGAGCAGTCTTGCTGCGACTTGTAAAGTTTGCACTTGATATGCCAGGCATTTAATACATTCATTATGTGTAGAGCTGGATATAAAGCCTGGAACTGAGTCTGGTCTATGAAAATGAGCACTCCCAAATTTCCAGCCCGAAGAAAAGGGAAATTTGCTCTTTCCCCGAATCCAGGTGAAGAACTCTTTAGCAGCGTTCAGGTTTTGTGTGTGTTTTGTGCTGCTTTGCTTTTTGAGACTGGGCCTTGCTCTGTGCCCAGGCTGGAGTACAGTGACGAGATCATAGCTCACTGCAGCCTCAGAGCCCTGGGTCTCAAGCCATCCTCCCGCCTCAGCCTCCTGAGGAGCTGGACTACCGGTTAGCCACTATGCCCGGCTCTTTTTTTTTTTTTTTTTTTTTTTTTTAAGTTTTTTTGTAGAGATCGAGGGTCTCGCTATTTTGCCCAGGCTCGTTTCAACCTCCTGGCCTCAGTGACCCATTTGCCTTGGCTTCCCAAAGCACTGGGATTATAGAGATGAGCCACCACAATCATCTCTCCGGCTGCTTTCGAAGCCTATACAGACTGTTTAAACCGTGTCAGCGACAGCATCTGAAGGGCTTTCTTTTAAGGAGTGTGCACCTTTTGAGACAGAACCCAGCCACTAACATGGAAGCTGAAAAATGCCCAGCCCTTGTCTCTTCAAACTCCCCGGCGGCTGGGGAGTATGGGCACAAGGGAGGCTCTGCCAGCCCAACAGACCCACCCCTGCACCCCGATGCTGTGGCTGTTGACCTGAGACGCAGGGGCCATGCAGAATCCATGGAGCAGGGAGGGTCCAAGGGCTAAGCCTTGCTGCAGCTACGGCACTGGAGCCAAGGGGCATTGCTACAGTGGCATCTGGTTTCAAAGGCAGTAGTTTTGCAGTGTTTGTGACTGCTGGCAGGAATGCATATTAATGCACCTTTTATAGAAAGCAATATGGAGATTTCTCAAAGAACTAAAAATAGAGCTACTTCCCAATCCAGCAATCCTGCTACTGGGTAGCTACCAGATACTGGGTATCTACCCAAAGGAAAAGAAAACATTATGTTAAAAATCCTCTGCACTCATGTGGTTTTCGCAGCACTACTCACAATAGCCAACACAGAAAACCAACCCGAGTCTCCATCCACAGATGAAGGTACTCATATCAAGAAACCGTGGTATAGATACATTGTGGAATCTACTCAGCCAGAAGAAAAAATGAAATCATATCTTTGGCAGAAACATGGATGGAACTAGAGGCCATTATGCTAAGAGAAATAACTCAGGAAAGGTGGCTCACGCCTGTAATCCTAGCACTTTGGGAGGCCGAGGTGGGCAGATCACCTGAGGTCAGGAATTCGAGACCAGCCTGGGAAACACGGTGAAACCCCGTCTCTACTAAAAATACAAAAAATTCGCCAGGCATGATGGCAGGTGCCTGTAATCCCAGCTACTCGGGAGGCTGAGATGGGAGAATCTCTTGAACCCGGGAGGTAGAGGTTGTAGTGAGCCGAGATCATGCCACTGCACTCCAGCCTGATGACAAAGCAAGACTCCATCTCAAAAAAAAAAAAAGAGAGAGAGAGAGAGAAATAACTCTCAGAAACTAGGAGTCCAATACTGCATGTTCTCACTTAGAAGAGGGAGTTAAACAGTGGGTACACACAGAGACAAGGTGGGGAATAGCAGACACTGGGGACTACACAAGGTGAGCTGATGGAAGGGGTGACGGCTGAAGCTTTACTACTGGGTAGCATGACACCATTCAGGTGACAGGGACACCAAGTGCCCAGACTCCACCAAATATATATCAAAAGTTACATAAATTACGTGCAATATCTGCATGTAATAAACCTGCCCTTGTACTCCGTTTCTATAAAAAAATAAAAGCATGTTTAATATGTGATTTTTGAAAAATAAAACAGTTTAAAAATGTGTCTTATGTGGGGATATCAGGAACGCAAGCCACCATGTCTGTGTCCGGCAGGGGCAGTTGTGAAGTTTTCACTGTTGGAAAAAAAATTCTCCTCTACCAACTTAGTTCTGCCATTTGGGGGCTGCAAGTTCCCTGATGATACATTGACAGGAGAATAATGCATGGCACATGCGAGAGTGCCCTGCGGAGGGCAGCTCCCAGGACGTCTGGGAGTACGGGGTATATACCAGCGTAAGGAAGGAATTCGGGTAGGTTAGGGCAGGAACGCGCGGAGGGTTCGGATGCGCTTGTTCACGCAACGTTTGTAGAATGCACTGGAGCCCCGGTGAGTGCGGTCTGGGTGGAGACCAGGGGTTGGGGCAGGGGGCAGTTGTGGTGGCCCATCCTGTGAAAGCGCTGCACTAATCGGATAGGAGAAGTCCAGATACGATTTCCTTCTGCATCTTCTGAAGCTTGCACGTTGTCACTTCGAAGTCATTTCTGAGCCAGTTTGGGAGGTGGTTGGTTTCTTTGTACTCATCTTGCAGGGGGATTTGGAACACTCTTGGCTGCACAGTTTTCAATTCTACAGGCTCTCCTATTAATTCTGTAAGATCCTAAAATAGTTTTACAGATGTGCCTTTACTATACGAATTATGTACTTGCTTTCAGTAGCCTTTATCTATGAAGACAATTACTGCGTTTAAAGACAACTGAAGAGAAAAAGTGATGAAAATTTAGAAGCATTTCCATTATAGGCAGAACCAGAACAAGGATGATTATTATTTCTGTTTATATTTAAAATTCTCCCAGATAATGTCTTGACGAGAACATTTTAAGAGGTAAAATAATCAGAAACAAAGAGACAAAGGCATTCGTTATTTGCAGACAAATATATATATATATGTATATAAAATGCAAAATAAAGTTATTAAAACAAGATAAATCTGCAGTTACTAAATACAAGATCAGAATTTTTAAAACCAATAGAGTTCCTATATAACAGGTAGAAAATGTATTAGAAAAATATTACACTCAAAATTATATTTTTGAAAAGGTATACGTCATCAGGAATAAGCCTAATTATAGATATAAAAGACCTTTATTAAAAAATTATAAATATTATTGAAAGACACAAAAGAAGACCTAAACAGATAGCATGATACACCACATTCATGGATGGAAAGATTCGACATCACAAACATGTCAATTTACCCCTTATTCTGTAAATTAAATGAAATTACAACCTAAATCCCAAAAATATTTTTGTGGTAATAAGCTAACAGCAAAATAATTATGGAAGAGCAGAAAAACAAACAAAAAAAAACAATTTTGAAGAATAAAGCAGAGGATTTGCCCTATGAGATACTGATATTTATTTTTTAGCATTAAGATATCGTGTTGGTAAAAAGGTGTACAAAAAAATAACAATTGAGAGCCCTGAAACAGACAGACGGATCTGAGGGACCTGTCTCAGAGGGAAACTCTGAGGGATCTGACCTCTAAGGGAAACTGAAGCTCGTAAGGCAAAAAAATGTATATACAATATTAGATGCTTATAATTCTAGGAAAAGCAAAATTTAAAATTTTCAGAAAAGTATAGAAAAATATCTTTGTGAACACTGTTTAGGGAAGATTTTTGAAACACACAAAATTAAATCCACACAATAAAGAAAAAGATTGATCAATTTCATTACATTATCCTTAATAAGCTCTAGTAGCAAAAGATATAAAATATATATCAAAAGATATGTAAATTGAAAGTTACAGTCTGTGAGAAGATGTTTTCAACACAAGAAACTAACAAAGGATTAGTAATCATAATATAAAAAAGACTCCTACAAATCAACAAGAAAAAGGCAAATAATCCAATAGGAAAAACGGACAAGAGATATAAACAAGCAATTAAAAAAGAGAAAACTTCAACTGAATAAGCAAGTAAAAATATACTCAGCTTCATTGGTAATCAGGGAAATGAAAATTTATCCCAAGAAATGAGATACCATTTCATATCCATCAGATCAGCAACGCTTAACATTTACAATGCCAAGTGTTGGCAGTCTGGTTGAGCAAAAGGAACTGGTGGTAGGGCAAACTGACAGAAATGCTAAAGTGAAAGATGTTAAAACTCAGCATTTCGGCAATCTGCTTCTAGGTGTATTACAGGTGTGCACAGATGTGCAGAAGATGTGCAGAAGAATGAAGCTTATAAGTAGTCACGGTTGCAACTTATGTAATAATCAAAAAAATTTTTAAAAATACTTAAATGCCTGTCAAAGGAAAACGAAATAAATTATAGTATATTAATACAATATAACATTCTATAGCAATTAAAATAATTAAATTAAAGCTACCTGTATCAACATGGATAAATCTCAAAAGCAAGGTTATTTTTTAAAAGCCAATTTCTATGTATAGCATACTATATGTATGCCTACAAATTTTAAAGAACATGCAAAATAATAATGCATATCGCTTATGATTTCATGTATTTGAAACAAAAGCTTACACATTGTGATAAACATCAACTTCTTAATGGGAAAGAGAAAAACAGAATCAAGAAAAGGCACATAGGGCAAATAACCATGTCAATTCTGGTCTAGTTCCTTAAATTCAAAAATTATCAGAAGCCAAAAAAATAAATAAAACTTTTGAAAGGCATGATCAAAATCAAAGTGGAAAAAATGTGCAAATAATATGAAATTTAATTATAAGCAAATACATAGAGTAAATTGCAGGCTTTCAGCATTTGTGTGAGTCAACAGAGGGACTTCTTATTCTATAGGGTCCAAAATCTCTATTAAATTTAAATTTCAAATCTTGAAAGTAATGAATTTAAGAATTCTTCAGGTTGCTTTTTCATCTGACTTTGTAAAAATACATCTTTGGTTTACCTGGATTCTGGCTGCTACAGAGTAGATTAGCAGGAGATCTTAAAGTTGCATTGAGTCAAAGTTATCCTGTCTTATTCATTCCTCATTACAGAAAAAAAAAATTAAGCTTTTTGAGCTCGTTTCATCCTATTCAGCTTACATTATGCAAAGATGCAGTTAGAAACCTGGTGGCCGATTTCACACTTGACTTCCACTACTCCTAGAAGAAGCTCTTCTCACATAAAAAAACATTCTTAGACATTCCCAACTTGGTCATTCAGACAGTAGTGCAGGCCACACTTAGACAATATGCCAACATATTTAGAAATTTATATGAAAGCAGTTATGCTATTTTGTAACATCAACACAGGACTGAGACACAAAAATCACAACAGGAGAACCACATTCAAGGGTTTCTTTACTAACATACCTGTCTCTAAATTCTGCAGATTAATAGCAAAGTCTCAGATCATCCCTAAAACACAATTGCAATAACACTAAATAGTAACCCAGCACACCCAGCACATCTGGGACTCTAAGACCTTTGCAACAGAGTCTACAAAACAATCTATAAGTATTTGACCTAAAGCCGAAAAAGAAGTGAAACTCACTACAACTGAGATCCGGACAGTTCAAAAGCCCTTCACTAATAGCAGCAGCAAGCAGTTCTCCAGATGAAATAGACAGACAAGCTAACCAATAATGAGATTCCAGATAGGTGTGAGTCGTCAATATTGAGATGGATTCCTGTGGTTCAACTCTGCTGAAACTGGAAGGTAAGAAGACAGAGGAAAGAAAACGTTCTACGCAGCTCTGGAGCAGTAGGCTGAGACTCAGGTAGGAAATTCAATACATTCTCACACAGCATCGATGAGGACGGTTTGTGAAATGCAAAGTAATCGCAGCAGATGAACCAACAGGCTGCATGATAAAAAGACATTTTGAGAAAAAAAAAATTGTCAGGTAACCCACGAGAGAGAAAACTAAGCTAGTAACAGACTGTTCAAATAGCAAATGTGGCTACCAGGGAAAGAACAGTGGTTCTGCAAGGGCATGTCTACAGCACATGGTATTTCAGCCGCACGCAATTAATTGAGCACTAAAAGTGAATCATAATGCATACACATTTGAGTACCAGACGAACACACTAAATACCTCGTGTCAAACACAATTTTTCAGAGGAGCACTGGGAGCTGCCAGGTCTTTCCCCTCGGTTTGCTTAAGCAAGTTAGATAAAGTAAGTTGTAGCCCAAGGAGCCAAGGTCACCAAGAAAGTCTCAAAAATATAGGTCCTCAAAAACATAGCATAGTCCGTCTGATTTGTTAATGTCATCTTTTTATGTGCAGCTTGCTCCCCTAGTATGTTAAACATACAAATTCTTAAGACTTTCATCTGGATGTGTTCCTCCTAGCAGAGACAGGAATTTTGCTCTGAAGAAATGAGTTTGAGGGAAAAGAAAGGAAGGGATTTTAGGGTAAAGAGAATGAAGAGTATATTTGCAAGGAAGCCTAATTTCATAGAGCATTCACCATTGCAATCACTGAATCAGACTATATTTTGATTCAGAAAACACACAGGCAATAAACTCAGAGCCCTTGGGAGCACGGACCTGAACATCCTCTGATGACTGACTGACATTTTGGGGCATCAGAAGGAACTATAAGAATTAGAAAGCAGGAAGGTGGCAAGTTGGCTTCAAGTTTTTGTAGTCACATTGAATTCCTGAAAGCCATTCAAAAGCATCTTACCATGCTCGTCTTCCCCATGCTCACTCTGTTCCCGTCTCCACTCTGCCCTCTTTCCGTTTCTCAAATGCACCCAGCTCCTTCCCCACTTAGGATATTTGCACTCCTCTTCCCTTTACCTACTATTACTTCCTGCCAAATTTTCAAAAGGCTGACTTCTTGCATTCAGGTCTCAGCTCATTATCACTCCTTCAGCGAACACTTTTCTGATGAGTCATTCTGAAACAATTCATCACATCATTTTCTATCACGTCACTAATTATTTTCTTTATAGACTATGTATCTCTACAAAAGTATCTTCTTTGTAAATTTTACTTTTTAAAACTCTCTCTTCATTAAGACTTAATGTGCTAAAAAGTCAGAACTGTATCTGTCTTTTCTACAACACTGTCCAGAACCATACCTAGCATATCTCAACACTTGTGTAAGACATGAATACAATGACTGAATGGTCAAACTTTATTATATGACTTTGTAAACATAATTTTGGAAAGAACACTGTTCAACGTGAAAAGAATTGCTAAAAAATCATGTGCTGCATCATGTAGCATTCTTTTTCATTTCTCTTACATCCAGAAGGACCTTAGCAATATATCTGCTCGGTATGGATTTGGAAAGAGGAAAAATAATTGTAACAATAGTAATAATAACATCTGTATCAGTCAGTGCTCAAGGAAACTATCAAGAACCATCATAGGTATGTGTATTCGTCCATTTTCTTTCTTTCTTTCTTTCTTTTTTAAAGACAGGGTTTCACCATGTTGGTCAGGCTGGTCTTGAACTCCTGACCTCAGGTGATCCGCCCACCTTGGCCTCCAAAGTGCTTGGATTACAGGCGTGAGCCACCACGCCCAGCCGAGTTCATTTTCGTACTTCGATAAGAACTACCTGAGACTGGGTAATTCAAAAAGAAAAGAGGTTTAATTGACTCAATTCCACATGGCTGGGAAAGCCTCAGGAAACTTACAATCAGGGTGGAAGTTAAAGGGGACATGCCTGCCTTACATGGCAGCAGGAGATGGGAGGAATGTCACACTTTTAAACCATCAGATCTCATGGAAACTCACTATCACAAAAACAGCATGGGGGAAACCACCCCCATGGTCCAACTACCTCCCACCAGGTCCCTCACTTGACGTGGAGATTACAATTTGAGATGAGATTTGGGTAGGGACACAGAGCCAAACTGTAACAGTATGTTAAGCAGAAAGGCATTTCATAATAGGTATTGAACACTTAAAACTCAGCAAAAGGACTGCAGGGGCAGATTCTAACCTGTGCTTCCAGTGACAGCACTCAGCATACTGCAAGCTTGACAGAGTATTCAAACTACTGTATTACTTTTATCAAATTCCAAAGAGAGAGGAATCAAGACACCAAAGCTGGAATCTATGAATTCAAAAAACACTACCAAAAGTAGAATCCAGGGATCAGGAAGCTACCATAGCTAGGGTTACAAGGGGTGACTGTATGCTGACTTCTGAGTTCAGAGTCAACTCTGACGTGGGTACCTCTCGACACCCACAGGTTTGGAGATCAGACATCATGTCCATATTTTATTGTCACAATCATGCTGCATAAGCAAAATCAACAAAGCATCGATGGCATACAACAACAGTCATTCTATTTGGTTCACTCTGTGAGTCAGAACTGTGGCTCTGCTCACCCTGGCTGGTTGGGAAGTCAGCTCCTAGGTTGGCCAGGCATGAGCTGATCTGTGAGGGCTGAGATGACTCCTCTGTTTCATGTGCCCAGTGAAGGCAGGATCCTAAGTTCCAAAGCCAAAGCAGGTAAGTCTCCTTGAGGCCTAGGCTTGGAACTGGCACACGATCTTTCCACAGCATTCTACTGACAGAAGCAAGCCATGCAGCCAGAATCAATGGTGAAAAATGCACTCATTCCTCCACGAGAAGAGCCATAAACTCACATTGGTAAATGAGGATACAGTCATTAGAGCCACCAAAGCAATCGGCCCACCACAGGCATTAAAAGTCTGCTGAAGAAAAGAACTCATCTCCCCACAAACCCATTTGCCAGCAGAAAATGGCAAAAAGCAGTAAGAAGATTCCTGCCTTCTGCCTTCTACATCTTGCAAATGCTGTATCATATAGACCTAATTTGCATCCAGAACCTCAGGTGCAAGATCATTTAGAAAATGTAGGTTTTATCTTTCAAGTCTCTGCCGCACAGGAAAAACTCACTAGGAGAAGGTGAGAAAGACCCTATGTAAAAAGACACCGTGTTCGACTTCGCAGCTAACGTCTGATAAACACCTACTAGGTGGCTGCAGAACATACTAAGCAACTGACGTGCCTGACCTCTCTGCAGCAAAGTCCTCTTTTGCACTCATCTCCATGACCCTTTCCTTTACTCTTTGGAAGAATTACAGAATTGCCTTCCATTTATGAGTATTTCTGTCCTCCCAGCCACTGTCCCAGAAAGCCAATACCAGTGTGTAAGACACTTGGGACAGCACTGAAGTTCAGACCTTCAGGATTGGGAATCTGTCTTGCAGCCATTCTCTTCCCCTGTGTGTAGTTTTGAAATGCAGCCAAGAGCATCCCTTCAGGCCCGTAGAGTAATCCACCTTCCTAAGTATGCACGGTGGATAAAAATTAGCCTGATTATATCCGATCTGTCATGCCATCCATTTGCTGACCCAGTCAACAAACTGCATAGAATTCCAGCAGCAACTGGAAATGTGCATCTAGCGTGAATTCACTTGAGCAAAGAGGCTTCTTGGTAACATGCCTGGAATTGTTGGTGCCATGATACTTGCTTTTTTTGCTGAAAGCAGGTGTTCCCCACAGCACCCTTCGCAGGGCGCTGCCAAGCCGGCTTGCCTGACGCTAATGTACAGCAAAATCTTTGTGGTTCCACTCTCTCGGCAAATTAGTCCTGATTCTATGACAAATAACTCTCTCCATATACTCATTATTATTCCTTTGTCTCTTCTTGGGAAATGTATTTACCATTTTTTTCCCAAGTAGAATGTATTCTTTCTCCTACATCACTTTCCATAGTCTCATAAACCATCTAATTGATTGTAATAATTACTGTGAGCCTAATTTATATTCATAAGTCAATTTATGTTTTCCCAACCTTTCACTATGATTTTAAAGAGATACTTCTCTTGGAAAATGACAAGATTCTTCAATGCTGTCTTTGATTTATGGTTGAATATTTTTTAACCTAATGTTATATTTAAAAAATCACAATAGCTAGTTTCTAAGCAAGATATTCTGAGAAATTCTAGTTTATATTAACCCTATACAAGTGCCTAAGTATCTTCTTTAACTAACCAAGAAGACTTCATAAAATACCATTATTTAGAGCTGAATTTTAGAAATTCTCTGAATAATTATTTTCAGATTATAGTCTTAGAAGTTTCAGGTCCGTAGAGTAATCCACCTTCCTAAGTATGCACAGTGGATAAAAATTAGCCTGATTATATCCGATCTGTCATGCCATCCGTTTGTTGACCAAATCAACAAACTGCATAGAATTCCAGCAGCAACCGGAAATGTGCATCTAGCGTGCTTCTTAAAACAAAGAGTTTTGCAGAAGTTTTAGAGGACGTCAAGGGAGAAAAAGATTGACAAGACCAAGGCTCACACCGCTACCACTCCCCTCCACACACATACACATATACACGCATGCACACACATATATATGCACACATACAAATATATAGACATGTACACATGCACACACATATATATGTACACATACAAATATACACACATGCACACACATACACACATATATGCATACATATACACATGTACACATGCACAAATATGTACACATGCACACATATATATACACGCATACATATACACAGGTATACACCCACACCAACATATATACACACAAACATACACACATACAGACATGCACACACACACACTCTTCCAAGAGAGCAGCTCTTCTGTTACTAGGCTCCTGCCTATAACATCTGTATACGTGGTTCAACCTCTGTAAATGTGGTTCAACCTCTGTAAACAATAGCATGACGGTTCAGATGCCATTGTCACAGTACTCTCATTGTCTGTAAAGATAAAAAAGGGCCAAATGAATTAAATGACTCAATCAAGGCATTGGTTTTTCTTGTCTCCTGGTCAAGTAACTTCTCCACTCATCTTATGTTCTTATTTGTTTATAAAAAATTTTATGGCTTTTAAGGAGTTTTTTTATTTGTAATTATTTTAATTTTAACATTTAAATATTTAATATACAATTATTGCTATAAATGAAGACAATTTTAGTTTTACAACATAACTGACAAGTGTCATTTTGTCACTTCCCCTGAGCACCTAAAACTATCAATATGAACTGTGCTTAAAAAAAAAAAGTACATATCTGAATGTTGGTCTCACCAAAATTACAATGTATTTCTCCAATTTTATATAAAGATCAAAGAACTATAAATTCAGGACCAAAAAAATGATATGCAAAAATAGCAGGGTTTTATCCTACTTTTCAAAATAATTTTCCATGCTTCCTTAGCCATTCTGTTATCTGTATGCTCCTCCAGTCAGTTAATAAAATGTATTTGACAGTCCTAAATAAGGCTGAGTATTCAAACGGTATTCAGAGTATGCCCAGGACTTAAGAAAGCTTTTTTGGAGCGATTAGGGATAGCACCAACACAGGGTTAGAAATCCCACTATTATATTTAAAAGGATAGGTTTAACTTATATAAATAAAGTTAAAAGTGGGTTTTACTTCGCAATTTAGTGCAAAATACTTGCAGTATGGAGCAGAAATAGCTCTGAACTTCCCCAAGGAACTGATGAGGACCTTGGGACAGTCATTTTAGCCAAGACCCTACTGTGACTTTAGACAAACTATTCTATACTGCTTTCTTCATTCAGAGGACAATATTAACTGGCCTCATAAGATTTCTGTGGACAAAAACCATTATAAATCATAGTAAAAGTATTTATAAAATAAGATGCAAAGAAGCCTATTTAGTATGATATTTCAATCATGGCCACTATAATGACAACTATATTCCTTGGTGTACATGACCATATAAATAAACAGACAATGCTGGGCATGGTGGCTCATGCCTGTAATTCCAGCACTTTGGGAGGCCGAGGCAGGCAGATCACAAGGTCAGGAGTTCGAGACCAGCCTGACCAACGTGGTGAAACCCCATCTCCACTAAAAATACAAAAAATTAGCTGGGCATGGTAGTAGGCACCTGTAATCCCAGCTACTCAGGGGGCTGAGCCAGGAGAATCACTTGAACCCAGGAGGCAGAGGTTGCACTGAGCTGAGATCATGCCACTGCACTCCAGCCTGGGCAACAAGAGTGAAACTCTGTCTCAATCAATCAATCAATCAATCAATATTATTTAAGGAGGAAAAAACAGAACAAGAAAAAGCATACAGATTCTACATTTGGGGAATGAATTTTCCAGAAAAAGCAGTCTGTATATACACACAAGTATGTATATCTATAAATTTATTAACACACGTATACATAGATATAAAGTTATTGGACCTTTTTCAGGCTCAGTTTTTTAAGTGAAGTTTACAAAAATCACTCCATTATTGTAAAGATTAAATGAAACTGGATTAGCATTTGTATACAATGCATTTGGCTCATAGTAAACACACTGCTTTCCTACCCATAACCAAAAAATGTAATATTATGTTAGTGAAATTTCAGATCTTATACAAGAGCTTTTTTTCTATGATTACAGTAAGCTGAACTCTTATAGACTGGTGATATTTGGAGACAAATCTTGACTTTAATGTAATTGTATTGCCAGCATGTGTTTTTGCTTAGCACAAACTCATAAAAATGGACTGAATCAAAGTCAAGCATAACGATGTACTTATAGTCAGATCTGCTCCAAGACTGTGTTTGAACAAGCTTCAGTTCTTAACCCAGATCTGTGATATCATGAATAAATGAATCTGATGGCGTGACGAGTCTCCTATGAACCACAGTTAAAGAGAGAATCACCACAGTTTATGATACTTTTAATATTATTATTGTTACTATGGGTTTTTAAAACAGCAATGTTTTCACCTAAAAACCTTTAACTCTTCGTGGTCCATTCCCCATCTTATCTCCCCTTTAAATATGGTCTCTCCTTTGAGGCAGTGACTTCTCTCTTCCTTTGCTGGATTTTGCCACTCTCATGTCTATGTTTTTACATTATTTTGACACCAATAACCTACATTATTAAAGGCCATTAAATCATAGAGAAACTTTAGGGCTGCGTAGAATGGATAAATTATAAATCTGTATGCATCTCATAATATAGTCTTAACATACATAAAGTAAAATTTAATAGAATTAGAGAATGAAATTAACAATGCTATCAAGATGGAAATATCAATATACTTCTTTCAATTATTAATGGGATAAGCAAAAAATAAATTAAGATGTAAAAGAATGTACAACACAGTTAACCAACCCTGCACCACCAAATTAGAAAATAAGCGTTCTTCTCAAATACATACGAACACATGTAAAAAATAATCATACAGAACTGACTTCAGTAATAGTAAAACTCTGGTATCTCAGGGGAAAAAAATTAACTGTATAACTGACTATAAATAATGTCTCAAATTTTTCAAAGAATTGGCTTATGAGCTTAATCTCTTATATCACTGAAAATTGATTAGATGTTACTAACAAAACATAAAGAAAAAAAGCCTGCGTTGGCAAATGTAAAACACACTACTAAATACCTAAGATGTCAAAGATAAAATCAGAATAGAGATTTAAAAATACTTGGAATTGAAACATGATGGAAAAATACATGTTAAACTTTGTGGAACATGGCAGAAATGGTATCTTGAAAAATAATTATAGCTTCAAATTACATTAGAAATGTGTAAGAGTTAAAGACTAACAAGCTACATGTCCAAATTTTAAAATTAAGGAAAAAAGAAGCCCAAAGAACATATAAGGAAGATGTCCAAATTAGAAAACAGTAAATCAATAAAAGTATTTTAAAAAGAAACAGAATATATCAACAAAGCCAAAAGTTGGTCTTTACAAAAACTAATAAAAAACCTTCCAACACAAGTATAAACGGAAAATGAAAAAGCACAAAAATAATTAAGAATGAAAACGGGGACATAACAAAAGTTCCAAGAGAATATGTAAATATACAAAGAAATATTTGTACCAATAAATTGGATAACTTTGGTAAAAATGAATACATTTCTAGAGAATATTTTTTAACAAAATGTATTCGAGGAAATGTACAATGCCCCCAAACTTCTCTAATAATTAAGGAAATTGAATCAGTAGTTTTAAAAAGTCTTCTAACAAAGAAGACACTGAGCCCAAATACTTTTGCAATCAAAGTCTACCAAAATCCAAGATCTTTCCACTCCCATATAGTATCTTTCAACTATAAACTACTAACCAACTTAATCTATGAAGCCAACATTGCTACCAAAATCACACAAGAACAGCAAGAAAAAGAGAAAGAAAACTACAAGCCAGTTTCTTCATGAGTATAAATGCAATTATCCTAGACAAAATAAGAGCAAATTAATCCCAGTGATATATAAATACATTAATATATCATGACCAGGCTGGATTAATTCCAGAAGTATAAGAGCCATTTAAAATTACTATCTATCTATATATATATATAATTAGCACATTAAACTAGGATCATATTAACAGAAACAGAAAAAGTATTAGATATAAATTAATACTAAATTATAGTTTTAAAAGATTTCAAGATGCAAACAGAAGTGAATTTACCAATCTAAAATAGAATATCTATCAAAGTCCTAAAGAAAACATGTTTTTTTTTTTTTTTTTTGAGATGGAGTTTCACTCTTGCTGCCCAGGCTGGAATGCAATGGCACAATCTCAGCTCGCCACAACCTCCACCTCCCAGGTTCAAGCAATTCTCCTGCTTCAGCCTCCTGAGTAGCTGGGATTACAGGCATGCACCACCCTGCCTGGCTAATTTTATATTTTTAGTAGAGATAAGGTTTCTCCATGTTGGTCAGGCTGGTCTTGAACTCCCGACCTCAGGTGATCTGCCCCCCCCTTGGCCTCCCAAAGTGCTGGGATTACAGGCTTGAGCCACCACGCTCAGCCAAGAAAACATTCTTTAACATTTAAAGTGCTAAGAGCCTTCAAGAATCAGGAATAAGATGGATGTCAGTATCTACCACTTCTATTCAATATTGTAGCCAGATAAATAAGACAAAGAAATAGAAGATATAATGATTATAAAGGCATAAAGAAAAATATGATTATTTACAGAAACTGTGGTGTTTAGATAAAATTCCCAAGAAAGTCTAAAGATAAATTTAATTAGAAATGAGAGAGTTTGTCTGGGTGCTGTGGTTCATGCATGTAATCCCAGCACTTAGAGAGGCCAAGGCAGGCAAGTCACTTGAGCCCAGAAATTTGAGACTAGCCTGGGAAACATAGTAAAACCCTTTCTCTACAAAAGAAATGCAAAAATTAACCAGACATGGTTGCATGCACCTGTAGTCTCAACTCTTCTAGGCAGCTGAGGTGGGAAGATTACTTGAGCCCAGGAGATTGAGGCTGCAGTGGGCCAGGATCACACCACTGCACTTTAGCCTGGGTGACACAGCAGGAATCTATCTCAAAAAAAAAAATTTTTTTTTAATTAAAGAAGAAATGACAGAGTTTAGCAAAGAGGCCAGCTATAAAATCAGGATGTGTAAATAATTGCATTTCTATACACCAGCAATTAATGGAAAACACTTTGAAAAAAGAACTACATGAAATAGCAGTAAGAGTCTGACAGAAGATATATCTCAGAGATATATACAGAAAATTATTTATCTATATTTAAAGCCAAAAGGAAATCATTTTAAAAAGTCTGACTTAGTCTGGGTCTCTCCATCTCCCAAAGGTAAAATCTGAGAAAAGGCCTTTTGTAAAAGTCATTTATTGACAGTCTGATCTTACGGAAAGAATAGGGACTAACAGAAGTTAAACAGAGAAGAGAGCCAATGCAAGGACACATTACTGAATTGGCCACTGCTACAGGCAACTGGATGCTTGTTATCATGGATTCATCTGTGAAATGTTATGAAGAGTGTCTCAGACCCCTGCCTTCATTGTGAATAAAGGCAGTTGCATTTATCTGTTAATTCCCATTCTCTAATGATCAAAGGTTGCTAAGCAGGATATTGATTATCCTATCCTCCAGGATGTGCCCTTGTACGTTCTGAGTGGTTTTCCACAGACATCTTAAATAGAGAAGATCCAGCCTAAGAAGCAAAAGATACAACATGATCCTGAGATAAGGCAGGCAGGCAGTCTGCACATGTGTGAAGCTGGTTAAGGTCTGCCTGGAATTGGTCACTACAACTATGGCTAGAATGAGAGGGAAGGCTGAGGGAATTTGAAATAGTGTATAAGAAGTATCAAATATATACCATGTTCATAAACAGGAAAATTCAATATTGCAAATATGGTAATTATTTTCAAACTCAGTAATAATGAAATCTGAAACAAATTTTTCTATAAATTTTACAAGCTCATTCTAATATTATATGGAAGACCAAAGGGTCAACAATAGGTTAGACATTTCTAGGCCCGGCCCAGGGACTCACACCTGTAATCCCAGCACTTTGGGAGGCTGAGGTGGGTGCACACCTGTAATCCCAGCTACTCAGGAGGCTGAGACACAAGAATTGAGGTGGAGGTTGCAGTGAGTCTAGATCATGCCACTGCACTCTAGACTGGGCAACAGAGTGAGATTCCGTTAAAAAAAAAAAAAGATTAAAGAAGAATAGCATAGAGGGTACTTGCCATACGAGGTATCCAGATGTATAAAGCTGCAAAATAAAGGCAGTGTGGCACTAGCACACAGATAGAACAACTGATCAGTAGAAGGAAAAACATCCCAGAAGCATATCACATGTGTGGACACTTCATATTTGACAGAGACAATACTGTAAACAAATGGGAAAAGATAAAGTATGCTTGACTAATTGGTTATCTCTATAAGAAAAAAATGAAATTTGGATTTCTTACTCAGACCATTCACAAAAAATCAATTCTCATTGTATTTAAGACTTAAATGCAAAAGGCTAATTTCTAAACCTTTTAGCAGGAAGTAGAAGAGAATATTGCTACAACATTAGGATAGAGATGACTTTCTTAAATGAAACTGTTAAGAAAAAGTAATTGACAAAGTCAACTAAATTAATGTTAAGAATGCCTGTTAATCCCAGCCTGACCAACATGGTGAAACCTCTTCTTTACTAAAAATACAAAACTAGCCAGGCATGGTGGTGTAATCCCAGCTACGCATGAGGCTGATGCACGAGAATCACTTGAGCCCTTGAGATGGGGGTTGTAGTGAGCTGAGATAGCAGCATTTCACTCCAGCCTGGGTGACAGAGGGAGACTCCGTCTCAAAAAAAGAAAAAGACAAGAATGTCTGTTAATCAAAATATACCATAAAACAAGATACACATTTTTCGGAGAATATTTGCAACATATAAAACACATACCAATGTTATACAACTTTGAGTAGAATTAGAGCCAGATATTAATTCAAAGGCAGCAGATGAAGAACCAACTCACCTAAGAGCAGAACCAGCTATGTCTCCACTGTTTCTCAACAAGGGCCCCATCGGTATTTGGGCTGGACCGTTCTTTGGTGTAAGACAATACCCCGCATAGTGGGAGCTTTATCATCCTGATGTCCACTTCCTAAATGCTAAAGGCAACTGGTAGTTCCTGGACAACTAAAACACCTCAACAATTCTAAAGTATTCTCAGGAATTAGGCAGTGACAATCAATTTGATTCCACCCAGCATCTTTTTGCTTAAAAAGCAAATAAGAGAACTGAACCATAGTTGAGGGCTAAACCTCCAAGTCATGAAGTGAAAGAGAATTTTATATGTATATAAAGGTGAAGGAGGTGATTCTTCACAGCCTGTCTTGGGAAGAAATCTGGGGGAAAGTTCAACGAGAAAATGTATTTCTGAAACCTCAGAGGGCAGCCTGGAGATCCCTCTCCAGAGGGAAAGCTAAAAAACAGATTTAAGGGCATCAAATCTCCTGTCAGATGATTTCCCAGACAAAAAGAAAAAACATAAGATAACTTAGATAACCATTCAAGAAAGACTGTAAAGTTTTAAAAGAACAAGTTTCTCTACTTATTTATTAGGCTATCAAGGAAGGAGTCTATGGAGAAAAAAAGAAAGTTCCACTTCCTGGCCAACAGGACGAGAAACTCAGGAGGTAAAAGAATAAAGTGTCAACACGCAAAGATGAAATCATGCTGTACCCCTGGAGCTGAGAAAAATGCAAAGGGCACATAAAATTACAGGGCAGCCAAATGTCCCAAACGATGGATACAGGAACATTTCTTAATGTGCCCAGACTATACCCTACTTATCTTCTTAGATTAACTTATGTAATTAGTATTAGTTGCACAATACTTTAAGTAAAGCCAATTTTCATAGCCTGTAACTCAAGCAGGATGATTATATATTCACTTAATAATAGCAGAGGAAATGGCTAATTACTAAAAAGTATTTATCTATGAAGATTACATTTACTGGAACACTGGAGAGGGTTTCTGCTTATTTAGAGAAAGGTTTATATAGTAAACATAAAATCACTAAAGATAAAAAAGGTTTACATAAGCCAACAGCACTGGCATTCAGCTACACTGCTATCTAAGCTACTGTTTATCACCGCTTTAGGAAGTGTGAAGGCTCATCTGTCTTCTAGGTCATATAACTGGATTTTTCAGAGACTCACTCATCTGCATGGAGCCCTGTTCATTCATTCATTCATTCATTCATTCATTCGATAAATGCTAGCCCTCTACTAGTTGCCAGGCACTGAAGAAATAGTTAGGAACCTCAGGAAGAATACTGGAGAGCCAACTAATGGAGGTATTGGGGAGGAGGAGGTGTTGACCGGAGGGCAATTCAAAAGATCTTCCTACAGTGATACTGATCTGAATTTTGAAAGATATAGGGGTCTTAGCTAGGAAACAGCATTCCAAGAACATGGGGGAAAGTGTGCACACAGCCAGATGTGTAAAATAGCATACATCTGAGTAGGTTGGCACTGAGGAACAAGACTGGTTTAGGGGTGGACAAGAGTCACAGGTGAAGCAGTGGCCCCAGCAAGAGCTTTTTCTGATAAACTCTGACCTCTGATTTAGAACACATTGCGGGAAGGCATAAGGAACCATTAAAGCAATTTAAATAAGAAGCTGAAAAGCTCTGACTTACATTTTGTTTTGTTTTCTTTAAAATCTCTTTGATGAGAGAACGGGTTGGCCCAACTCAGGACGCTATGACAGAGGGTTTTACAGTAATCCAGGCAAAGACCAACAAGTGCTTAAAAGCAGTCAGAGGCAGAGGGTCTGCAGAGAACGGTGCTGATACCCAAGGTATTGAGGAGGCAGGGGCCGCAGAACTTGGTGGCTGACGGGGTAGCTGGTGGTGGAGGAGAGGTGGGTGTTCTGAATCGCTCTTTGGGTTTGGCTTGGGTGTCATTTGCCACACAGCTGAGGCACTTTGGAAATGGGAGTAGAGATGAAAAAGGTGAGTTCAGCTGGGGATATGCTGACTTTGAGAAACACATGGGCACCCAAGTGAGGAGAAACATGTCACAGACAAACATATGGCATTTACACGCTCTTCAGATTCAGATGTGTTTACCTTCACAGGTGGCAGCTGGTATCATGAGCTGGGGTAGAGGGAAAATATAGAGAAGAATTAAGAACCAACAACGGTGAAGACAATAACATTTCAAGGACCAAGAAGGAAGAAAAGAGCTACCAGAGGCGAAAGGTGCACCCAGGACAGAAGAGCAGAAACAGCCACGTCACAGAGCCCAAGGAGAAAGGAAGAGTGGCCATAGCAGGAAGACAGAAAAGATTAGAAAATTGATGAGGAGGACAGTGGCAGAGCTCAAGACTGCGGATTAGATGGGTAACAAGGCAGGTACCAGGTGCAGTGCAGATGTCGGGGAGCCGGGGAGGAGGAGAGGAAATGGAGATGTTGTCTGAGCAGGACTCTTTCTAAAAGCTTGACTAAAGAGTCAAGAAGAGGCAGCGGCTAGAGGGGCTCAAGGGATGGAGGGAGAGTCCCTGGCCCTGTTTCTGGGCGGAAATCACACTATCACATGCACTGCACTCAGATGAATAAAGAAAATGTCATCCCTTTCTTTTCCTATAACTGATCTCATTTTCCACTGGGCAAGGTGAAATCAACTTCGTCGTGACAGATGTGATCACTCTTTCAGCTTTAGCAATCTCTTTGGTGAGTCATTCTCTTTCAAGTCAATGCCCCCAGTGACAACCAACATTAATGAGAGTATTAGGGGGTTAATGTGTGTGAGGCGCCTTTTAGGCATTTTGTAAAAATTATCTTAAGCTGTCATGACAACCCTATATTGACTTGAGAAATGAGGAAAATGAGTAACTTGACCAAGGTGAGGCGGCTGACGCACATTGAAAGCAGCTTTCAAACGCGGGCAGTCTGACTCTGAGCCTCTGCTCTGACTGGTAGCACTTGGCCAACACCAAGCAGTGCCCTGGGGGTGCGGAGGACTGAACACAGCGAGTCTCTCAGACGCCCCCAGTGCTCTGTCCATCTGATGGTTCGATCAGCTTTCTGGACTGAGGAACACAGAGGGGCAATGAGTGCCATCTGATTGTCTGGCATCAAGCTGGCATGCCAGACTGTGTCCTGTGGTCCTAACCAGGCTGCCCCCCATTTGCCTTCTGTCTAGGCTCTCTTGTCTCACTCCAGAGCGTCAAAGAACAGCCAGAAGCCCTGCAGTCACAGGAGCAAGGAGCTCGGCACTATTTCTTCTACAACATGCCGCAGGTGGCTGAGTTGCGTAAAGCCCTATCCCGTAACGCCCAATGTCATTGCCCTTTGCCTTCCTTTCATTTTGCTGTTCCATAGCTCAGGGCAAAAGGGAAATACTTCTAATTTCTCCATCTCTAAACCCTGAGTTCCAGCTACATTTGTATATAGCAATTAGCCAACACTTCATACTGATGGAAGCTCAAGAAACTTAGAAAACACATTTCCTTCTCCCAAAGCCGGGCTTTCAAAATCGTGGTCTTGCAGCATGCTCCAGAAATGCAGCTTTGTGAGTAAAGCTGATCCGTCATATGTTTGTTGGAGGCAGAACTGTGCTACTGTGCTCCGGGGCAGCAGGCCTCATGGCTCAGCCTCAGAGGTGGGAGGCTGGAAGGGAACAGGATATCAAAGCAGATTAAAGTGCATTGACTTCACATCTTCAAAATATTGCCAACAAATATGTGCTGAAAAGCCCTCCTTAGGAGTATAAACCAGTATAAGGAAACTCTCTCTGTTCCTCTCTCCCTGCAGCTGTCTTCCTTGTAGTCCAAGAATTCTGTCCTGTATTTGATCACAAATTTCCAGTCTATAATTTTATTGTAGCCCTGTTTAATCTTCGCAGCCAGAGTGGGAGAGACTCAAGCCTATCAACATTTTGTGTCTTGAAAAAAGAAAAAAAGGATTCTTGTAACAAAGGTTCTTTTATTTAGGACTAGAGCTGAGTTAGTTGTCTACTTTAATGAGTCATACACAAATGAGAAATTTAATACTACATAAGCAAATATTTTCATTACATAAAGACGACATATTTTCCTTGCAGGAGTTCAGCTTACAGATTTAGAGAGTAATAAAAGAACTACTCGTGTTATTTACATCAGTAACACGGATATTCCAGCTTTAAAAGGTGGCATTCATAATTATTATAAGCCTGACTTCTCTATCTGCTTTAATGAATCCCATAATGCTTTGTGATTCATGTGTATCTGTGTGCAGTAAACCATCGACCACATATCTTATTGCTGGTTCTTTTAATGTAAGTCAGAAAATCATCCATAAGCTCACATAAATTAACCAGTGAAGCAGGAAGACTCTGGTAGATTAGCATATAAGAAACATGAACAGACATTTTATACAGGAGAAAACAACTAATAAATCTACAGAGAAATATCCTTTTTGTATTGAAGAAGAAACAAAAACACCAGTAATGTACTATTAATGGCCATTAAAGTAAGAAAAACTTCAAGTGATGAAGCCCGGTTATGGTACAGTTGGCTGAAGGTCGCACAGCTGTATGTTGCTGGTGGCATTACAAATCAATATAACACCGTCAGAAAACAATTGGGAAACATGCTTTGAGACCATGCTTGGGCCAGGTGACCCCTATTATCAGAATTTATCTTAGCAAAATTATCCAAAATCTATTTGGGTCCAGAGATAATGATTGGAGTGGGCAAACTTTTTCTTAAAAGGCCAGACAATAAATATTTTAAGCTTTGTGGGCCACACTTCTTCTGTTGTACTCACCCTATGCTGCTGTTGTAATGTGAAATCAATGTGGACGACACACACACAAGTGTGTGTGAATCTGTTCCACTGAAATTTTATTTACAAAAGTAAGTTGTGGACAGGACTTGGTGCATGTGCCAAACCCAGCTTCATACTGTTGTTTATTATGGCGAATGAGTGGAAAAATCTAAAAGCTCAGCTATTACAAAATACTGTCATAAAATATGATAATCAACTCAATGGTTTATTGGGTAGCCATTAAGAGAACGACAATTATAAAAATTATAGTAGCATGGGAAATGTTAAGTAAAAAGCAGGATCCAAAATTATGTATACAGCAAGATTACAAACATACAAAATTCCATCTGTAAATGAAAAAAGACTGAAAGGGAATATATACAGAGTGCAGATAATTATTTGCCATGAAGGATGAGATTTTGAGCTTGTCATTTTCATCACTGTTATTAAAAATGTACTTGAGAGGCAGCATCAACTTCAAGCACTCATAACTACACTGCATTGCTGTCATCACAAAGCATCTGCCCTTTGGTTAGAAAAAGACCTAGGAAAGCCAGCCAGAGGCTTATGTAGTTCTAGGGTGATCACGTGCAATTTCATTACTATATTAGTCTGTTCTCAAATTGCTATAAGGCACTACCTGAGACTAAGTAATTTATGAAGAAAAGAGATTTAATCAGCTCCTGGTTCTGCAGGCTGTACAGGCTTCGGCTTTCAAGGAGGCCTCAGAAAACTTAGCAATCATGGTGGAACACAAAGGGGAAGCAGGCAAACCTTTCACATAGCCTGTAGGAGAGAAAGAGAGAGAGAGAGAGAGAGAGAGAAGAGGGGAG